>NC_057808.1:173117570-173239747 GCF_018294505.1 Triticum aestivum | reverse complement strand
GCCCACGGTGATTTTCTTGTTTGCCGATCTCGATTGTGGTTTTTCATCTAAGTATGTGGTGACGAATAATGCAAAATTCTATTAGCTTTGATGCCATGCTATACATAGTGGTTTAAATAACTTGTGTCTCTTATACTAGAAAGTAATTCAGAATTTGTTTCTATTTCAATTAGAGCCCTGATGCAGACAAGGATTGTGTGGTTGTACATGTCACTCGCTATGAGGCGGATGACCTAAATATACGCACTGGGAAAACAGAGTTCTTAGGCTGCTGGATGCTGGAAGCCATTTGCGATTATACCGATGTCGAGTTGTATTCCAGCCTCACAGTTGTCAGGCGTGTAGTCCAGGGTGTACTGAAGCACAAGAAGTTCAAATTTACTCCTTCGTTTGTGAGGCAAACTGTTCTTGTCAAGCTTACGCAAGAAGATGATGTGGCATGCCTCCACAAACAAGTTTATGAGTGGCAAGGCCACAAGTTTATCTTCATGAAGGTTCACAGGATTGAGCTGCTGCCGGACGTCCTCGATGATGTTCATGGCAAGGTAAGTCTTGTGTCCAACCCAAATTAGATCGAGGCATGAAATAGTTGCGCCAGCTAGTGTTTAATAGTAGTTTGGATTGTATGTAATTATCTGAACCTTGCCTATTATCGAGCCCTCTAGGGCTAGTACTCTGTTTGAATCTGTCTATATGAACTGCTGCTACTTTTGTGTGCCCGTGAATCATGTGAGAACCATCGTAATTGTCGTCGAAACATATGCATCCTCACTAGTTTTTTCATGAATATGGCATGGTAAGGCATAAGTTGTCACGGTTTATCATACGAGCAGCGTGTGTTTAATGAAATAGAGTACTCGTTCGAGAACTGTGCACCGACGTATACATAAGTACTTGTAAACAATGTTGGTGCTACCCCACTTATAAGCAGTTGAGCAAAACACGGCACATTGGATCAGCTCGCTTGAACACTAGGCTATCGACCAGCTAATCAATAATCTGCTGTCTGGCATATAAGCAACTACGTATCTTATTACAGTGGTTCATGCAGTTAACTGAGGCCACAATGTAAATTCCAAACGTTCACACGCTAGTCCAGCGTTCATGTGGAACACTCACATTAAACTCGGCTTCATAAAAAACTTGAAAAGCATAAGTTAAGCAATTTTATACATCTCAATGATTCATAGAACATAACAAAGATATACTAGTTCACAACAAAAGACAAAGTTGTGAGAAGGTTTACAAATCAGGAAAAATCAAGCAAGGCTTCTCTGAGCAAAGGGCCTCGCGGCAGGCTTAAATTTCCTGGAGTTCACTCTGGTTTTTTCTTGTTGCCACCATCCAGGGTTAGGTTCTCTCATTCCAGAATAACCAATTATAATTGTGTTCTCAGCTGGAATGTTGAACTGAAGCATGTAGTGTACTGACCAGCTGAAATACTTGTGCATTCCACTAAATTTAAGCACCGCTATTTGCAGAAATAAGCAGACCACAATGCCTGTTGTCTGCGCACATGTCCCAAAAACCTCCGTGCAGCCGTGCCACCTAGTCCTCGGTCCATGGATGAACTGGTAGAAAGTGCATTCCGGACTAGGATGCAGTTGTTTTCGCTCGTCCCTGCACCGCAATCAGGAAGTAAAACGTAAGAATCAGCTTCTTTTAGATTGCGTTGGTCATTCTACCTAGTTACTACCAATGTAGGAATACCTGGAACACTGGTGGTTAGAGGACGATAGCTGGGAATAGCCATCTCATTTTGTGCAGTTGTACTAAAACTGAGGTGTGTACTTTTGATTGCGCGGATAGAAACGATATGGAGACAGACATCCCTGTTTGCACAAATACGAAATACAATTATTTAAATAGTGACAGATATTTGCAGTGGCGTATGATTAACAGCAGCATCTATTGTGTTATAATTGGCACTACATTGACAGTATGAAAGTGCCCTTAAGTAAGTAGCATCACATCACATCAACACTACCACTAGATTAACATGCAGAACAATAGCATTAGTATTACTATCATGAGAGTAGCACATGGTCAAGTAAATGTGCAATCAAATTTGTGCAGTTCCACTGGGATGAAGCAATGTTAGCGGTGTGTGATTTAAATGTAACTACAAAAACACAATTCATGGGAAATAAAGCAAGATGGAAGCACTTCATAAAATGGTGGTGGCATTGCTTCGATTTATCGATGGCACTAGACCTTTACTTATAGTGACATTAGGCGGCATTGCTTAATGCTTCATGTGATTTTACACTAACGGTGGCGATATGGGCATAGGGACAGCAAGGGCATAAAGTGGTGAGGCAGATGTGGTTGCCGAGAGCGGCAAACACTCAGGCAACATGTCTGTTGTCCAATTTTTTATCTCCTCGGCGACATTTTCCTATGTGAGCACAGGAAATCTAGACCTGCCCATTCTCATTTGCGTTGTCCCCCTTTTTCGACCAAGAGACATGTCCACTTCCTCCCACTCTTTGCCATCCACCATGCTTTCTTCGCCTTTTCAACCAAGAGACCGGTTGGTTAGCCAGTATCTACTACTTTCCCCCATTTCCTCTTAGAACCAAGTCCTAGATTCATGCTACAGCTTACCCACTTTCTTCCCTGTTTGAACCAACTCTTAGATTCGACTGTATGAACTAGCTTTACCTCTAATAATAGTAAAAGTCCAGGTGGCTTTGGAACAACCGACGGAAGTAGAAAAAGATCCACACGCAGCCACGTGGGAAGCTGGGGCAGTAGAGCAAGGCAAGTTTCGAAGGAATATATACCTGAGGGTCGTCGGCATGTGGCACAGACGGCGTCGGGAGGCCGCATCTTGGCCACGATACCGTAGGGAGGAAGAAGGGGTCAGAGGCCCTCCCGAGCCGGCGCTCTCTCGGAGATAACGACACGGCCGCTGATCGGGACGCGCGGGCAGCAATTGGTATCCTCCCTCGCCGCCGACGAAAGCGTGAACGATGCACCTACACCCCTGCCCCGGTCGAGGTGGTCCGGCCGGATTTGTGACCAACCGTGAGCAGAGAGAGAGAGTGTGGCCACCTATGTCTTGCTTAGATCTGGAGAGCATGAGAGAGTGATAGAGAGGAACCCTAGTAAAGCAAGCGCTAAGACTCCTGCTTATATATATAGTTGAGTTATTTTGTTGTACCAGCTTCAAAAAAATGCGCTCATATGTGTACCTGCGAGTGGGTGTGAGAAAACTAGTGCGTGCGTGCACCGCTTCTCTTTGTGAGAGTACAATATACTATGCCCAAAGAACGTTCACCATAAGATTAATAGTATAAGTGTGTGATGTGTGAGCTAAAATAAAAGGTGCACGACGTCTTTTGTTTTTTAGAAGTTCTGAGGGTAGGGTGTGAAGAGCACATATGTGTGTGACGTCTACCTGCGGATAGACGGTGGGTGCGTGAGGACTCAGGAGAGTCGTGACTCATGAGGGTGCATGTGTGCGTGAGAGAGAGGGGGCACGTATCAATGCAATGCATGTGTCTGTAAATCATTATCCGACAAATGTTCACCACAAGCCGTTTCCTGACGAACGCCATAAGAACCGTTAGATCAGCATCCGACAGTGTCAGTTTTGCCATGTCATTTAACAGAACAGCCACTCCTCCTACACAAACCTTCACGTGAGTGTTAGCAACTGCCGTATGCTCCTCCCTCCGTTCCAAAATGCAGTGCATATAGCTTTATTGAAAATTCGAACCTCGCAAACTTTTACCGAGTTTTCGTGTACCAAAATGCACATATAGAATACCCAGTATATATCATTCCATTCATCTTCGAGAGGTAACTATAAAGAAGGGGGGGAGGAGTCTACAAAGAAAGACCGTCATATCAGCTGCAGCAATTTCAACCATCCTTTGGTGTGGAGGAATATCATAGGAACTCTATATGATATGATTTTTATATGATTTTTTTCCTTTAGAGCCAATTGGTTCATATGAATAGATTCATATACTCCACATTTCAAAGGAAATAAACATGATATCATTTTCATAGCTTTAGATCCACTTGGTTCATATGAATGGATTCCTATACTCCCATAATTTCAAAGGAAAATAAACATTAGCGTATATTCAATAGAAAAGTTCCTATGATGTGAACCAAATGACATCTCTTTTTGTAATCCCTCCTCATAGGAATTGAGATACATGTCATCTCTAGATTCAATAGAAAAGTTCCTATGATGTGAACCAAATGACATCTCTTTTCCAATCCTTACTCATAGGAATTGAGATACATGTCATCTCTTTCCCTACAACTTCCAAGTTAACATTCTCTATTCCTAAATAGCTAGTACAACCCACTAGTAGGTTTTTTCCTAGACATACAACTATGGCACAAGAACACGTCATGCATGCAAGTCATAAATCACATTGTTTTTGTACTCTATGCATGCAAGTACCACATCATCAATTTGTGAATGTTACTCCTAAGTTATTTATTGCATTAAATTTTGTATTGACAATGTATGTGCTGGTCATGTGCACACATATGTAGTTCACATTCACATTTTTGTTAGAAATGTCATTCTTTTAACTGCAATTCATATTTTCTCTTTGTACTCCCTCCATCTAGGTGTGTAAGTCATCTTCCGAAAACCAAATAATCCCAAAACACTTAGGCATGGTACATTAACTCCCTCCTCATTTCTTGTTTCGTGACATATCAACCAATAAGAGATGTGGGCCGTGCATGCTTTCAATGGCTTGAGACTTTCAAACATGACATGCAGTGGTCAATTCATTGCATGGAATGCTATTAACAAGCAAAAAAACCTAAGATGACTTATACACCTAGACGGAGGGAGTATTACATTTTCATTTGAAGCATACATTCACTTCCCATTAGTTATAGATGTTTTTGGAGGAACTTTTATGCATTATCTATACCCCTATATTGCGTGCGAATAACTTTGAAAGATGGTCGTTGGATGAAGCTAATCCGACAGTGCGGAGATGGCAATTCCGAGCACTACTGGCCGTTGGATTTCATCAACACTCCGCCAGATTCTGCCACATGTACAATCTAGAAGACTCCATGGTTGAACTTAAGCATAATGCACAAACCTCAAAACACAAGCACTTCTCCTTTGTTCTAGAATCTTCCGTATAATAATTGCCCAAACTTGTTTTTCCTAAATGAATTGCCATGATTTGTTTTTTACTTTATGCTTTACAATGCACAATCCCATGAATCTTAACCTTTTTATAAAACTAATTGATTTTGAATGAGATGAACTATAAGAACTAAACGAACATCTACATCATGCATATATGACTCAAATCATACATGCTATAGTGTGTATTTGTTCATAATTTGGTTTCCAAATCTCATGCGTTCAATGCATGTGTACCTTACTAGTTTTGAGTAGAGTAGCAAATTTCACGCGGCCGCGGGTATATCAAAATGCAGGGCCCATGCATCATGGCCTTTCGATCGAACCTACATCCCCAATTTTTTGTACGTATATCTCCACTGGTCCCCGAACCCAAAATGCTGCCTCGTTCCCCTAAAACCAAGCGGCCCACATATATTAAGGTGTCGACTCAAACTCAACCCCTCTCCCGTTTACTACAACGTGGCCCCGCACGTCGTAGTACTCCTACAAACCCTACCGCCGCACGCATCATCGGTTTTCTCCAAGAGGAGGAGGGAGAAGCGGATTTGTAGTGGAGTCGCTTTAAAAGGAAGGATTTGTAGTGGAGGCCCCTACCCTAGGGTGCCCTAGGTAGCTGCCACATGCATCATTGGTTTTCTCTTTTCTTTATGCTCTTGCGCCCTAGAGTGAAATGATGGTTGCTTCGTCCGTCCAGCTTATTATGGGAAAGGTGGGGCTTTGTGATTTGACCCCTCATCGCTCATTTACTACTACTGCGGCGCTACGACCGGGGTGCCTCCATGTCCAACCACTGCTCCAAACTATAAGTTGGTGCATCGCATGTGGAACAAGACGGTGGATGAGCCACATGTCGACCAAAGGGGTCCTGTTAAGTGTGTTGCCATTTCGTGTGTGGACTGACCCTGCTTGAGTTACTACGCCAACACGACAGGAGAAGCCTACCACTTGGTTTTGCTCCTTGGTGAATCCCGACTATATTGATCTAAAAACATACTATACTACCCTCTCCGTCTCGGTTTATAGGGCATGCACGTAGTTATAGGTCATCCATTTGACTAACTAAATGTGAGTTACTATGTCGCAAAATGTATATCATTGGATTCTTAAGCGGATGTAGTTTCTAAACATATACTGTTCATCACATATATAGCCAGTTAAATTTCTCAACTTAGAATGACGTGCATGCCCTGTAAACCGATACGGAGGAAGTAGTAAAAATGAGGTGATTTTACCGACCGATGGGCGGGGGAGCATGGCATGTCATGCGGTCCCACGTCTCATGATGTACCAAGGCGATGCGTGTGTCCCTCTTGAGGCGAAACAATGGCAGAAGCAATACTACGTGGTTTTCTTGAAGGAGATGATGGCGAAGCGAAGTGTGAAATAATGGTTGCTTCATCCGTCTGGAAAGGTGCGACATTGTGATTTGACGTGTCATTGCTCATTACTACTACTAGGGAGATACGACTGGGGTGCGTCCCCCTGCTGTTCTGCACTGTTATTTGGTGCATGACACGTCGACCCGGTTGCTATATGTCCCACATGTCGGCGAGAGGAAGTACCTATTTCATGAAAGCGAGCATGGACGGAGGAGTACAAGACACGGCTTGGTTTTTGCTGCTTTGCGCGATCCATCGATACAAACCTGGACTAAAAAAGGCGAGGGCGGGTCTTTTCCCGCGCGGCAGAAAGGGGAGTTTGGCATAGTCTGTTCGAGGCAACGAGGCAGGAAGGGAAACAAGCAAATAAAGGTTGAGCGACTTACTTTTGGGAAAATCTGATTTTACAGAGTATGTACCCACTATGGAGGTAGTACTACTTACTACTCCCTCCTTTCCGGTTTATAGGGATCATCTAAAAAAATTGTTTTTCCATTTTGTAAGTCTCAATTCAACTAGTAGTAGTACCATCACATGTTTGGGTTTTGAGGTGCGTTAAATCACCCGATGCAAGCAGTGTCAAGAGAAAACTCACCAATGCATGTAGAAGTTCATGGAAATTTAGTGGTCATGCATGCTTTCATTCTAATTAATGCCTCGGTAAACATAACTTCTTGAGAAAACGAGTGTACTAATTACTTGTGCAAACTACGAAATTAATTCCACCACTCACCGTCTACCTTGGTTGGAGAGATTTTTAAATTGAGCCATAAACTGGAAAGGAGGGAGTAGTAACATAGCCTAGGGTAGCTTGTTGCACCACGGACTCCAAGGAAATTGCTGTAGTAGTACTATTCCTATATACCACTGTACTACTCCTACTACTAAAAGACATATATTTCAAACAACATGATAATCTCTCTAACCAAGGTAGGGACAAGGAGTAAACGGAGGGAGTACTAGTAAGCAAGCTTCACCTCGTGCTGCGAGCCACCGCGCCCGTGGGCGGGGGTGACGGCGTACTAAGCAAGCTTCTCCTAGTTCTGCGAGTTGACAGGACACAACAAAAGTACTCCAGTGTATAGAGCCTTGCCTCTAAGGTAGGCCCCACATGGTTTGCCTCTTTTTTAACATAACGCGTCAAGTGGCAATTTGATTGTTCACCCGTGGTAGACGATCCTCCATCAAGTGGACAACCAGTACACGTGTCAAATTACCACGTGGGCTGCCTTTTCGTACAGAAATGAGCTCCACCATGTACCCGCGCAGGTGTGGTTGGGAAAGAGACGGGAGTACGTGCGCCGTGCGTGCACCTCTTCTCTTCGTGCACGTCCCCCACCTATGTGGATGTGTGTGTGAGAGAGATACAAACCTAGACATAATGCACCGTCCATCCCCATGCCTCCGCACTGTCCGACCACCAGTCACCACCACGCCCCACTCCTCCTCACCTTATCTCTCATCTTTCTCGAGATATCATTTTTTCGATGAAATTCTTGAGATACTTCCTCCATTTTTGTATAGAAGGCCAGTATCAAATTTACAATTTGCAACTATACAAGGCCACTAACATCAATCGAGGTAAAATTGATGAGGTTTGCCTCGTACTAGCAACGAGGACATTATTACCCCTTACATGCATGCGGGAGTGAGAAGGTTGGTGTGCATGCACCACATTAATCAACCAACAAGGAGTGAGAGAGTTATCGTGTTGTGCGTTGAAGAGAAAAATGCACATTAATTAACACGTCGAGCAAGAAGAAAAGACTGGCTTGTAACATTGAATTAAGTAGGCATTAATTTCTACCTTGGTACCTGTAATATGGGTTTGTGGCCTTGTATACAAAAATGGAGGGAGTACCATTTTTCTGATAAAATTCTCGAGATATCATTAGTTTTTACACATGGGATTACTCCTGCATGGGTCAATCACAACAGGTGTTTTGTAAAAAATGCATCTTGATGTTCCGTGCAATGCACGGGCATCTTGCTAGTCCATGAAAACAACACATGGCAAAATTTCACGGTGAACGAGGGATTTGAATGTGCTGGGAGGGGCTGTTTGGATCTTGCCCGAGGTAGCCAAAATATTGGCGACCCTTTTGTTGACAGGTGCCTTTGCCACCGATGAACAAGGAATGGCACTATTGCTCATGCATCCTCCAGCACGCACGTTGGAGAAGAGCTCGCACGAGTCGTGCTTTTTTTGTCCCACCATGCCGCCTGAGCCGGCCGCAGACCGGCCGACGACCCACAAATTACGCCATCCAACCATAGCCGCACACATTCTGACAGCAACTCAACCAACCAGACGAAATTCATGCAAACACGGCAATATTTCATATAAACAATGACAGAATTCATATAAAATACCGGATTTTCATACAAACATGACGGATTTCATTACATTCAAATCAACTAAGCGGTGCTAGTTCTGGGCAGCACTAGTATATAATACTTGGCCTAAATGGTCGCCCTCCGATCCATTTGTGTTCCTCATGTCTGGCAGTACGATCACCGGACTGCCGGGAGCCCCGGATGTATATACTTCAGCGCAATGGAGGCCTCTCTTCCCCACTGCCCAATTGATATCGTTGGCTGATGCCCAAGATGATGGTGGAAGGGGGCTTCTCCGCTTCCGTGGAGCCCATGCGGGGTCGATGAAGGTCCTCGCAACAAAAGGATCTGGCAAGTCACCTGCTGTGTACGCCGGCGTCGCCTCCGCAGTGGCCTTCATGGGACCCAAGCGGCGGCAGCCTCCCGTGTTCTACTTCTCCTCGATGATGGCGGCGGACGCAGAGGCGCTGGCTACCGACTCGTCGCTCTTCGCGCACATGGCTTCTATCTCTGCTTGCATGGCACGGCCGCCGGCATGGGAGTGTCAGCCATAGAAACGGGAGACGCGGTCGTAGACACGGGAGGCACGATACGAGGTGGTGGCATGGACGGCAGCGCCGACGCCCGTGCGCCGCTCCTCGTCGAGCTGGCCTGGAGCGGTGAGTTGCTGAACCGCACGCTGGCTTGGGGCCGCAATTGGCTCCGTCAGGCGAGGAGAGGGAGGTGGATCAGCAAGCTACATAGCTCGTATCCGGCGGGCTCGGCGGGCCACCCAGCCTGCTTGGATGCGGGATAACTACTCTTCGTAAGCCATTGTAAGAGTGGACAAAATGGTGAAGGAGGAGATAGGGGAGCGGTAGAGGTGTGCGATTCTTGGCCGGCGTCTGGCCTCGTTTAAATAGGAGATTAAATAGATGGCGGACGGGAGGAGCTCGGCCGGCGTTGCGTTTAATGCCGGCCCGGTCATGAACGAACGTGTGTCCAGAGTGGGTTTCTCGGCTTCCACATGGGTTTCATGGAGGCGTTTGGATGCAGCAAGAAGGCGTGTTCAACCGGGCGTGCAGCGAGTGGCGCCCTCGACTCTGACGTACGACACTGCGCTGTTCTTCCACTGACGTGTGGGCTCTTTGGGTACATGGCCTGCATGTTAGTGACCCAACGCACGCAGTGCATGGCAGAGGAACTTTTGGTGGGCCAGGGCGGTCAGAAGCGGGCATTTCATAAACCGATGATTGTTCATTGAGTGTGACATCATCTATTTCATGTAGATAAGCCTATTATATAATGTAAGAGAATTTTAAATTTTCATATATACGTTGATAGCCCGTTCGATACGTTGTGGTTCATAAAGACCGCTGCAAACATCAATGTTCTGCTTATCACAGATAAGATTGATTAATACCTGTAACAATCCATGTCCTTAACAAAGGGTGCATGCATGTATAGGTTGGGCGTGTGTCTTGCGTCGTGTGATGTGTGCATGCAGGCGTGGGAGTGCTGTGATCATGCATGTGTACGGCCCGTGCCCTGAGCCGCCAGCCTCCACCCCCTGAGCCGCCAGCCACCACCTGAGCAAGGGCCTGCAGTTTATCTTCAACCTCCACCCCCTGAGCCACCAGCCACCACCAGCCGAACCGCTGGCCCACGCCACCCGCGGCCGGCCCGCGCCACCACGCCGCCCCGCCTGCCCCAAAACCAATCCCGTCGATGCACCGGCCATCCCTTTAGGCCCCCCCGCGCCAAGATTTTTCTCCGGCGATCCCCACGCCACCGCCCAATCACCGCGCCCCCCACCGCCGGCGACTGCCAACCAGAGGTCTCGCGACTTCGAATCCCCATCGACCACTAATTTATTACCATTTTTGTCCTTCATATACGTGCTGATGAGTGGGCCCTATGGTAATGTGCACTGCTGAATGTGGACCATTTACCTGGTCAATTGATCGTGTCATCAGCAAATTACGGAGCTGTATGGTGAGCCAGTGACCATATGATCACCCTAAAATGTATTTTATTAACACAGTACAGACTCAAACTACCATTTCTTTCTTTCATATACGTGCTGACAGGTGGGCCCCACGGTTACGCGCCCCGATGGTGCAACACTAGTTGCACCACATGGGACGTTTGACTGGTCAATTGAATGTGTCATCAATAAAATACGGAGTTGTATGGTTTAGCCAGTGACCGTATAATCACAACATGTATTTTTTTAACACGGTATAGACGCAAGCGCTCATATATACGCGCAAGCACTCACCGCTATAAGCGCACACACGCAGACCCTACCCCTATGAGCACCTTCGAGAGAGTGAGCCAGCATATGATCTTGAGATTTTACGATGTCACCATAGGTGCCTCGTAGTCGAGTGGAACGTCTCGTCCCACTGAACGCACATCGCCAGAAAATACTGAAATTAACCCAGGATAAATGCGAGCACCAGGACTTTAACCCTGGTGGGCTTGGGAAACCACTATCCTCCTAACCATCCAACCACAGGTTGGTTAGCACCACAAAATGTATGTGGTGACCATGATGAGCTTATTCTGAAATCCAGTGACCATATCGTGCTTTCGCTTCAAATACAATGATCGTCAGTGTCATCAACAAAATACGAAGACGTATCGTGAGCTAGATACCGTATGATCACCAAGAGAATGTATACGGTGACCGTAATGAGCATATTCTGAAGTCCAGTGAACGTATAGTGCTTTCACCTGAAATACAGTGACCGTCACGCGTGAATGTGTCAAGGGTATGCATACTTTTAGAGGGTCGAGAGATAGTTTGTGTGCGTACCTGAAAGTGGTGTAGAAAGAGGGGGTGTCTGGTTGAGACAAGGAGAGATATGCCCTTCGTTTCTCTTTCTCGTGACTAATATTTTAGGAGAAAATATAAACATTCACAATGCAGAATAAGTTTTTTTGGATGCACCATGCAATTAACTTTCATGTATAACATTGTACTATTGTATATGCCTATTTTCTTAGTGGCCGGTTGCGTGTGTGGTGTGGTGGGCACATCATTTCTAGTTGGGGTGGGCACATCATTTCTAATTGTGGTGGGTCAACATGAGGACTCATGGGTCGGTTCCATCCTGCGTCACATAGGTTGGACCGAAACGCATTATACAAAGACCCATGTGGAGGACTCGGCATACAACACGAAGCTACCAGAGTCGTGGAGGATTATGTCCCCACTGGTGATAAGCCGACTATATATGATTTGTAACCCTCGGCCCCGAGTATGTTATAGAAGCCTAGGGGCTAGTTCCTCCATAGTATACACACATGCACAATGCCTGGTATTCACGTGTACTTTGTACACACACCTATCACTAATATAGAGTACCAGGAGTAGGCTTTTTCCTCAACTGCAAGGGTCCGGACTTGGGTAAAACATTGCCTCGTATTACCATCCAGCCTAACAGTCAGGGATATCCTACCGAATGATCTGATGGAATCATATCTAGCAACTACTAAGAGAGAGGTATGTTTGTGGGGGTGGGGGGCAATGTGTGCGAGAGAGGCCTATAGATAATGTGCATGCCGGAGACACGTAGGCACATATATGTGCGTATAGAGGGCTAGTAGAGACCGTGTGTGTGTATATATGCATGTGAGAGAAATAGTGTTTTCCAACTGAGATTAGTGAAAAGAGTGGTACATGGTAGTCAGAGAGAGAGAGAGAGAGAGAGAGAGAGAGAGTGTGCGTGAGACACCCCGACACCCCGGGAGAGATTGTGAGCATGTGTGAAAGAGAAATGCCGATGTATATAAAGTGTGTGCACTTATGTGTTAGAGAGAGATATAGCGCGTTTCTGAGAACGGGGCGAGGCATAGTGCATCTACGTGTAAATGGCGGTTCTACGCATTAAACTAAAATATAAATGGCATTATTATTTTTGGATGAGATCGTGAATTTTGCAATTTGCGTATGAACAAAATTCGGTCTATCAGACACCCATACTCTATTGAATTCTAGCATGTGCATGTGTTTATTTCATATTAACGATCCATAGAGTGAGAGCAGTTTGAAATACACGCAAGGCATTGCTTTTGCAATTCATATATAAACATTAATTAGTGCACTCCATGTTGTTAGTGTGAAGCACTTTATGCATTTGTCACTTACATGGATACATTCCAAATTGCTAGCTACGAAATATAATACATATGTTCAATTCAACATAAAGGGGGTTTCTGTAACATCCCAATTTTCAATTTGGATGTTATACATAGGTCATCATATGCATATCATATTTTATTTGCATTTCGTTACGATCCTAGAAAATCTTAAGCAGCTCAAGGACCAACGGAGAGAGTTGGGGATTTCATCTACTTTCATATTTGAATTTTTCTCAAATTTGAAATGAGCATCATTTTGGTTTTAATATTTCTCTCTCCGAATATTTTAAATATCCAAAATAAATGAGAGGAGATAAAATGACTTCTCCAAAATAAATTAAATATTGGAGGAAAAATGTTAAAATCAAATAAATATTTTATTTGGATTTTATTCAGGATTTTTATTTGAATTAGAAAATATGCATTTTTCAAAATTGCATTTTTAGGCTAGAAAAATGTTCACTTTGTTCTAAATATTTTACTTAGACAGCGAAAATTCTTTTTGGCGTTTTTTAGAATTTTTTAATATTTATTTAGGATCTTTTTCAGCGGAACATATTTAAAAAAAGTTTCGCCCGACAAGGCCAACAGCCCAGCCCAGCCGGGCCAATCCCAGCGCCGCACCGCCACCGCGCCCATGTCCGCGCCGGACTCCGGCGAGAGTCCGGGTCGTCGCCGCCCCGTGCCGACCCCCTCTCCAAGTCGGAGACCCGGGGGGCTTTATAAGCCGCCCGAGGCCGCCACCTCCTCCTCGTCTCGCGAGCCGCCGCCGCCGTGCCCCAAGCAGCAGCAGCGCCGCCGCCACCCCTCGTCGACGCCGTCCCGCCCCGCCACAGCCCCGTCGGAGCCGCCAACCGCCGGCGTTGACCCGCCGCCGCGAATCGGTAAAGAAAAAACCCCCGCCGGTTTTTTCGGTTTAGATCTAGATCGGTTTTTTTAGGGTTAGGGTTTTCTCGGTTTTCCCGGTTTTCTCCGAGCGGTTCTATTTAGCGGACGTTTGCCCGAAGGCTTCTTTTCGCGAACGCGTTCGCTCGTTTAGTTCTGTTAACGAACGTTCGTTCGTTACTCTTTTGTTTTTATTTTATTTTCGGCCAGGGACCTATTCACGATTATTTTTATCGCAGATTAGCCCCTGATCTTCAAACTCTCGTAACTTTTTAACTGTTCGTCCAAATCCAGTGAAACCAACGTCAAAATCTTCGTCTCGAACCCCTCTTTCCCGTTAATCAACTTGAACATGATTTTGACAATTTAAACTTTGATTTCAAGCAGATTTGAATTTGAACTTCTGTTGATCATAGTTTGAGTTTCGTAGCTCCGATTTGATTGATTCTTTTTGCAAATCGAAGCACTTTAGTTGAACTTTCAGTTGCATCTATGCTTGAGTGCTTATGTATGCTATTTTTTTGTTTACGATAGAATTTCCGGAATGCGAAGCGTGCTACTACGAGTCTCTAGGGTTTGCGGATCGTCAGCAAGGCAAGTAACACTTTGATCATACCCCTTTGTTACCCAGTTTTTATGCATTAGTTTCAACCCTCAAAAATTGCATGAGTAGGATCTGTTTAACTTGTGTGTATTGGGAAGTAGTAGTTGAGGTAGTACCTATTGCCCTTTTTATTCAAACCCTGGGAGTTACTTCTACGTTATGCTTATACTGCTATGCTATGCTCGTAGACGTGTATTGGTTGAGTGATTCATGACTGATGTGAGATCATTATGAACTAAGGGTTTATTTAAGGTGGCTACTTTAACACACATCTGGGTGGATTGTTTGTGGGCACCTGGGGAATCCAGTGTTGTCCAAGGAGATCCCGGGGAATCTGTGTGATCATCTTATGGTTCGCCACCCAGGTTCAAAGGGATCATAAGATTTTTCATGCTAGAAACTTCCGTGTGCAGCCGCAAGCCATTATGGGCTTTGGCATAGTTGAGTATGTTGTGTGACCTCTTTCAGTGGTAGACTAGCAGATGTAGGGGATGTAGGTGGTACGGTCTACCCGTCGAAAGAGTTAATGCTTCTGAAAGACTGTGTCTCGGTCATCCGTTTCTCAAACATCATGCAGTGCGAGATATTTAACGAAGGAAATCGAGTCTTGTGGGGAAAAGTGCACAAACCTCTACAGAGTGTACAAACTAATCATGATTAGCCGTGTCCCCGGTTATGGACATCTTGAGTATCTGGTTCTTGAATTATTATGATGATCTCAACACTCTTAATTAATTTTGTTGGGTTGTTAATTACTGATTAATTGGGATTGAGATGGGGATTCCATTCTCAATGTTTTCAACCAACTTTGTAGTTAAATAAAATATATTTGTTTGTTGTAGGAAAAAAATTGGCTTTCCGCAAAAACATGATAACCGTAGAGCCTCCACCAGCCATATATGCATGTAGTGTTAGGATTTATTGTGTTCATTGCTCTACAGTGTTATTTTGCCAGCATATTCCATGTGCTGCTGACCCGTTTCGGGCTGCAACGTATTATGTTGCAGACTTTTCAGACGAAGAGTAAGGTGCGCTAGGTCGTTGTCGTGCACTCAGCTATGCCGTTGGAGTTGATGGACTCTTTTACCTTTGATGCTTCAGTAGTTATCTTATTTAGTTGGCCTTAAGCCATATATTATTGTAATAAGTTCTCTTTTGAGACATTCGACGTAATAAGTGTGTGATTGCACTCTGCTATAAATCCTTCAAGTATTATGTGTGTCAACATTACCGATCCAGGGATGACACTTATGCACGGAGATTCGGCCGTTTGAGGTCGGATCGCTACAAGATGGTATCAGAGCACACGCTGATTGTAGGACGCGACCACTAAGATAAGCCATAGGTCACTCTTCTCTACTCATTTCTGACTCCTCTCCATTTTCCATTCTATAGATGGCGGACCCAAGGAACAAGTTTGCACAACCGGATAAAGACACACCTTTTGGGCGACACTTGAAGGAAGTCACTAGGTACCTGAACATCGGAATAGCAAGCTTCACCGGGACCTACACCGCCACTTTACCAGAAGAGGAGCGTTGGATGATTCGAGTTCATGTTCCAGGAAGGACGTTCACGCCGGTCACTGAGCCCATAGAGTTTTCCTTTGATGCACCAACCTGGAGTCTAGGAAAGAGCATGGCAACCCACATCGCCATGGGACGCATCGGCGAAGTTTACCACAAGGATCTTAAGGAAACCATCTATCAGATATGTGGGCGCCAAGATGAGCAATGCGAGATGATCAGCACCAGGAGGGACAGGTCCATTGCAGCTTTCATCCAGGAGTTAAACCAGCACATTCGCCGCCAGGAGAACCAAATGTGCGCAAGCATGATAGATCTGAAGAAGGTGATGACTAGGAACATGGAGCTTGAAGAGGAAGTCAAGTCTACACGCGATGGATATGAGGAGGAAATTGCAATACTAGTGGAAAAGAATGACGACCTAACGAGGAAGCTAGGAGTATTCATGGGACACCCCGCGCCAGGAGGAGATGACGACCATCCTGAGGACTACATCATCATCGATGACACCGACTCCGACCCCGACAGTAGTGATGATGATTACGAAGACGAAGCTGGAGCGGATATCATGGAGTCTTCCATCAATCAAAATTTTTAGTTGACCACCATATTATCAGTAGTATTCCCCCATGTATATAATAGTAGTCCGAGTATTTTGTAACGATAGTTAGATAGATTGTTTGCCCTTGTTTGAATTGAGTGGTGTGATATGAATGTGTTTGTCTCATGTGCATATGGGTAGTGTTTTCTCTTTAGACCTCATTCTATTCTAAACTCTCCCCTCTAAACCCATCAGATGCCTCCGAGACGTGACCCTGAATTTGTTTTCCCATCGGAGCTCACTCAGTTGATCCAACAGCAGAATGCCTTGATGCAGCTACTAGTCCAGAACCAAGGCAACAAGAACAACAACAACAACCCACCGCCACCACCTCCAGTTGACAACTTAGCCTGCTTTCTAAGATTAAATCCGCCTGTGTTTTCCAGTAGCACCGAGCAGATTATTGTTGATGACTGGCTACGCAGGATTGGAAGGGAGTTGACCACCGCAGGTTGCATAGATGCTGAGAAGGTGCGTTTTGCCGCACACCAACTGGATGGACCCGCAGCCTCATGGTGGGAGAATTACACAACCACTTTCCCTATAGCCAATGTCACTTGGGATCAGTTTCAGCAAGCATTCCGCACTGCACATGTCTCTACTGGAGCTATGAGCATGAAGAAGTGTGAGTTTCGCAACTTACGCCAGGGAAATTTTACTGTGGGGCAGTACGTGGATGAGTTCAGTAAGCTAGCTCGCTATGCCCCAGATGATGTAGCCACAGATGCCGCTAAGTAGGAGAAATTTATGGAAGGATTGAATGATGAGATGAGTATGTAGTTGATGGTAGCTACATTTGCTAACTACCAGGTGTTGGTAGACATGGCCCTTATGATTGAGGGGAAGCAGCAGCAGATTGAGAGCCGCAAAAGGAAGTATGGACAAGGGAAGTACAATTCTGGAGCATCATAGAAGCCCCGATTTACCCCGAACTCGGGAAGATATACCCATAACCATGGAGGCCACACTCACAATGGAGTAAGTTCGCATAACCACAGTGGCCCCAAGAATGGAAACGGGAATGGAGCAAGCAGTAACCAGAACCGTTCCAACCCAGCAACGCCTGCCAAGAAGGATCTGAGCCATGTCACCTGCTACAAGTGCGGGAAGACTGGGCACTACGCCAACGATTGTTCTGAGTTGGAGAATGGAAACAGCAATGGAAGCTCTGGGAAGAAGCCCAATCCCTTCACCAGAGGTCAGGTGAACCACATCAACGTGGAGGAGGTTGAAGATCAGCCTGACGCAGTGATTGGTAAGTTTTTCGTTGTCATTTACCGCTCTTGTTCTTTTTGATACTGGTGCATTGCATTCATACATATCAAGGGGATTTGTGTATAAGTTTAAATTGCCAACCCTAGCCCTTAGGTCACCCATGTTAGTAAGCTAGCCAGGAGCGGAGTATATGGCCAGCCGATGGTGTGATCGGTTACCCTTAACCATTGGTAGCCATGTTTTCCCCTCAGACCTAATAATTTTGGAGTCACAAGGATTGGATATAATACTAGGCATGGATTGGCTATCGAAGTATGGAGGAAACATTGACTATGCTAGTAAGTCGATACTTCTCACCACCCCTGAGGGAAAAAGGATTAAGTATGTATCCAGGCATGCGCCAAGGAGAACCCAAGTGAATTCCCTCTCAGGAGTTGTTCAGGAGGAAGTGCCTGTAGTGAAGGATTACCCAGATGTATTTCCAGATAGAACTACCAGGCATGCCGCCGGATTGAGACATAGAGTTTTTGATAGAGCTGTTGCCAGGCACCGGACCCATATCAAAGAGACCATACCGGATGCCCGCAAATGATCTGGAGGAAATTAAGAAGCAGATTAAGGAGTTATTGGAGAAAGGTTACATTCGACGAAGTTCGTCGCCGTAGGGAGCCCCAGTGCTCTTAGTTGAGAAGAAGGATGGATCCTTGAGAATGGTTGTTGACTATCGTGCATTGAATGAAGTGACGATCAAGAACAAGTACCCGCTGATGATGATCAATGATTTGTTTGACCAGCTGCAAGGAGCTAAAGTATTCTCCAAGATCGATCTGCGATCAAGATACCACCAGCTGAAGATTCGAGAATAGGATATACCTAAGACAGCTTTTACCACCAGGTATGGGCTATATGAGTACACGGTTATGTCATTTGGATTGACTAATGCCCCTGCCTATTTCATGAGTTTGATGAATAAGGTGTTCATGGAGTTCTTGGATAAGTTTGTTGTGGTGTTCATTGATGATATTTTGGTATACTCGAAGAATGAAGAGGGGCACAATGAGCACTTGCGTTTAGTTCTCGAGAAGCTCAGGGAACATCAGTTATATGCCAAGTTCAGCAAATGTGAGTTTTGGTTGAAGGAAGTTCGATTCCTTGGACATGTTATATCAGGAAAAGGTATAGCAGTAGACCCTACCAAGGTCCAGTCAGTCACAGAGTGGTTGGCACCCACCTCAGTTGGAGAGATCCGCAGTTTTCTAGGACTCGCGGGATATTATCGGAGATTCATTGAGAATTTTTCCAATATTGTGAAGCCCATGACGGAGTTATTGAAGAAGGACACTAAGTTTAAATGGATAGATGAATGTGAGGCAAGTTTTCAGGAGTTTAAGAAACGCTTGGTTACCGCCCCAGTGCTGATTCTGCTGGATATACGCAAGGATTTCCAAGTATATTGCGACGCTTCTCGCTTAGGACTTGGAGGTGTACTTATGCAAGACGGAAGAGTGGTTTCATATGCCTTAGGACAGCTTCGACCTCATGAATTGAATTATGCCATGCATGATTTGGAGTTAGCAGCCATAGTGCATGCGCTCAAGACCTGGAGACATTTTCTTATTGGAAACCGATGTGATGTGTACACGGATCACAAGAGTTTAAAGTACATTTTCACGCAGAAGGAGCTGAATCTCAGGCAGAGGACATGGTTGGATGTTATAAAGGATTATGATATGAAGTTGCATTATCATCCAGGAAAGGCCAATGTCGTAGTAGACGCTTTGAGCCGGAAGAGTTATGTCAATACCCTCGTAAGCGGAGGATTACCAAAGGAGTTAGCCGATGATCTCAGGGAGCTTTGTTTGGAGATAGTCCTTAGAGGTTTTGTTGCCGCAATGGAAGTTCAGTCAACATTATTGGGAAAGATTCGAGAAGCTCAGAAGGATGACAAGGAAGTTGCTGAGATAAAGGAGAATATAGCAAAGGAAAAGCCATAGGTTTTCATGAGGATGAGCATGAAACCTTATGGTTTGAGGACCGTGTATATGTACCCAATAATGCAGAGATCAGGAAGTTAATACTTCAAGAAGCACATGACTCACCATACTCGATTCACCCCGGAAACACCAAGATGTATTTGGATTTAAAGGAGCGTTTCTAGTGGACTAGTAACAAGAAGGATATTGCAGAGTATGTAGCAGTATGTGATGTATGTCAGATAGTGAAGGCAGGACATCAGAAGCCAGCAGGATTACTGTAGCATATGCCGATACCCAAATGGAAGTGGGATAACCTTGGCATGGATTTTATCACCGGATTACCCAGGACCCGATCGGGATATGATTCTATCTAGGCAGTAGTGGATCGACCAAAGTGGCTCACTTTATCCCTGTGAAAACCACCAATACGAGTGTGAAGTTGGCCAACATATATATGACCAGGATCGTATGTGTGCACGGAGTTTCGAGGACCACTGTATCAGATAGAGGAACACAATTTACCTCGAAGGTTTGGTACCAGCTGCACCAGACTTTGGGTACCAGGCTAGAGTTCAGTACAGCCTTTCATCTGCAGACAGATGGACAGACCGAGAGGGTCAATCAGATTCTGGAGGATATGTTGAGAGCTTGTGCGCTAGATTATGGATCTAGTTGGGATGATAATTTGCCTTACGCAGAGTTCTCATACAACAACCGTTATCAAGCCAGTTTGAAGATGGCACCTTTCGAAGCCTTGTATGGAAGGAGGTGCAGGACACCGTTAATGTGGGATGAAGTTGGAGACCGTCAGTTGTTTGGACCAGATTTGATCAAAGAGTCTGAAGAGAAGGTTAAGTTGATTTGCAATAGACTAAAGGTAGCTCAGTCCAGGCATAAGAGTTATGCCGATACAAAGCGCAAGGAGGTAGTCTATGAGATTGGAGACAGAGCATATCTTCGTGCGTCACCTCTGCGAGGAGTTAAACATTTTGGAGTTAAGGGAAAGTTAGCCCCGAGATTTGTAGGACCATACCGAGTATTGGAAGATATGGGAGAAGGGGCCTACAAGTTGGAGTTACCCGAAGGATTGTCAGGAGTTCATGATGTGTTTCACATTTCCCAGTTGAAGAAGTGTCATGCAGAGATGGCCGATATTCCTCTGAGAGATACAGTGCCCCTGGAAGCAATTCAGTTGGACAGTGATTTGACCTACGAGGAGAAACCAGTCAAGATTCTCGAGTTCGCTAGCCGAGTTACACGCAGCAAGGTTATGATGTTTTGCAAAGTACAGTGGAGATTTTATTCGAGATATTTATTTGAATTAGAAAAATATGCATTTTTCAAAATTGCATTTTTAGGCCAGAAAAAATGTTCACTTTATTCTAAATATTTTAATTAGAGGGTGAAAATTCTTTTTGGCATTTTTTAGAATTTATTTATATTTATTTAGGATTTTTTTCGGCGGAATTTATTTAAAAAAATTCGCCCAACTGGGCCAACGGCCCAGCCGAGCCGGGCCAAGCCCAGCGCCACAACGCCACCGCGCGCGTGTCCGCGCCGGACTCTGGCGAGAGTCCGGGTTGCCGCCCCCCGCGCCGACCCCCTCTCCAAGTCGGAGACCCGGGGGGCCTTTATAAGCCGCCCGAGGCCGCCGCCTCCTCCTCGTCTCGCCAGCCGCCGCCGCGGCGCCCCAAGCAGCAGCAGCAGCAACGCCGCCGACGCCGCCGCCAGCCCCTCCACAGCCCCGTCGGAGCCGCCAACCGCCACCGTTGACCTGCCACCGTGAATCGGTAAAAAAAACGCGCCGGTTTTTTTCGGTTTAGATCTAGATCAGTTTTTTGGGTTAGGGTTTTCCCGGTTTTCTCCGAGCGGTTCTATTCGGCGGACGTTCGCCCGAACGCTTCTGTTCGCGAACGCGTTCGTTCATTTAGTTCTGTTAACGAACGTTCGTTCGTTAGACTTTTATTTTCATTTTTATTTTCGGTCAGGGACCTATCCGCGATTATTTTTATCGCAGATTAGCCCCTGATCTTCAAACCCTCGTAACTTTTTAACCGTTCGTCCAAATCCAGTGAAACCAATGCCAAAATCTTCGTATCGAACCCCTCTTTCCTGTTAATCAACTAGAACATGATTTTGACAATTTAAAATTTGGTTTCAAGCAGATTTGAATTCGAACTTCTGTTGATCGTAGTTTGAGTTTCGTAGCTCCAATTTGATTGATTCTTTTTGCAAATCGAAGCACTTCAGTTGAACTTTGAGTTGCATCTATTCTTGAGTGCTTATGTATGCTATTGTTTGTTTGCAGTAGAATTTCCGGAGTGTGAAGCGTGCTACTACGAGTCTCTAGGGTTTGCAGATCGTCAGCAAGGCAAGTAACACTTTGATCATACCCCTTTGTTACCCAGTTTTTATGCATTAGTTTCAACCCTCAAACATTGCATGAGTAGGATCTGTTTAACTTGTGGGTATTGGGAAGTAGTAGCTGAGGTAGTACCTATTGCCCTTTTTATTCAAACCCTGGGAGTTACTTCTACGTTATGCTTATACTACTATGCTATGCTCATAGACGTGGATTGGTTGAGTGATTCATGACAAATGTGAGATCATTATGAACTAAGAGTTTATTTAAGGTGGCTAATTCAACACACATCTGGTTGGATTGTTTGTGGGCACCTGGGGAATCCAGTGTTGTCCAAGGAGATCCCGGGGAATCCGTGTGATCATCCTATGGTTCGCCACCCAGGCTCAAAGGGATCATAAGATTTTTCATGCTAGAAACTTCCGTGTGCAGCCGCAAGCCATTATTGGCTCTAGCATAGTTGAGTATGTTATGTGACCTCTTTCAGTGGTAGACTAGCAGATGTAGGGGATGTAGGGGGTACGGTCTACCCGTCGAAAGAGTTAATGCTTCTGAAAGACTGTGTCTCGGTCATCCGTTTCTCAAACATCATGCAGTGCGAGATATTTAATGGAGGGGATCGAGTATTGTGGGGAAAAGTGCGCAAACCTCTGCAGAGTGTACAAACTAATCATGATTAGCCGTGTCCCCGGTTATGGACATCTTGAGTATCTGGTTCTTGAATTATTATGATGATTTCAACACTCTTAATTAATTTTGTTGGGTTGTTAATTACTGATTAATTGGGATTGAGATGGGGTTTCCATTCTCAATGTTTTCAACCAACTTTGTAGTTAAATAAAATATATTTCTTTGTTGTAGGAAAAAATTGGCTTTCCGCAAAAACATGATAACCGTAGAGCCTCCACCAGCCATATATGCATGCAGTGTTAGCATTTATTGTGTTCATTGCTCTACAGTGTTATTTTTCCAGCATATTCCATTTCCTGACCCGTTTCGGGCTTCAACGTATTATGTTGCAGACTTTTCAGACGAAGAGTAAGGTGCGCTAGGTCGTTGTCATGCACTCAGCTATGCCGTTGGAGTTGATGGACTCATTTACCTTCAATGCTTCCGCAGTTATCTTATTTAGTTGGCCTTAAGCCATATATTATTGTAATAAGTTCTCTTTTGAGACATTAGATGTCATAAGTGTGTGATTGCACTCTGCTATAAATCCTTCAAGTACTGTGTGTGTCAACATTACCGATCCAGGGATGACACTTATGCACAGAGATTCGACCGTTTGAGGTCGGATCGCTACAGTTTCGAAGATTCTAATTCATAGGAAGTGCATTCATCTATTTGAATCTGAGATAATGGCATTTGTAAATCAGATCTAAAAGGGGGCATCAATCTTTGTTGTGCATTTGAACATGCTATATATTCATACGCATGGCTAACTATTTTTTTGCAACCAAGGAGATTATATCTGGAACCATGCATGAATTGAGGTAAGTTGCATATTTAATATATACTCGTGTACAATGTGTATTCAAATGTACCCCCTCCATTCCAAAATAATCATAGTTTTAGGATTTTCAAGAGTAAAGATTTGTGAAGTTTGACAAATCCTGAAAGTTATATTCAAGAGAACCGAAAACGTTAATGCTTCTGCTCCCAAATATTGAACGAAGCGCCAAATAAGCCTCTGGTCACCCGAAACCGCGCGAGACTAATGTTTAGTGGTAGGAAATTACTGTCCTGACTCTGGCCCGTGTAGCCTATCGACCCGATGTCAAACAAGGGTAGGTTTGTAACTTCACCAAGACGCCAATCTCAACCGCCTCTGAGAAGCATTCATACGTCGTGGGCGCCTAAACACCCATGCGTTCGGCCAAAATCTATCCCGCCCACCATTTGGGACACCTGAGATTACTGTCCTACCCCCAACCCGTAGTATGTCTGAAATTTTAGATGGGGGCAAAGTTTGTAACTTTCCCCAAATTTCAAACAAGTGCGTCCCAAACCGAGACATTGTTCCCCCTTAGTTCCCCTCCCTCCATTTCCCCATTCATA
Source organism: Triticum aestivum (assembly GCF_018294505.1). Taxonomy (NCBI): domain Eukaryota; kingdom Viridiplantae; phylum Streptophyta; class Magnoliopsida; order Poales; family Poaceae; genus Triticum; species Triticum aestivum. The sequence continues at coordinate 173,215,533 of NC_057808.1, read as the reverse complement.
CTCCATGGGCGCCAAAACGCCCTCTCCACCAGCCGCGAAACCCCAGCCTCCTCCGTCCTCCACCCCATCACGCCCAATCCACCGCCGCCCTCCTCCATCACGCCGGAGCTGGTACCCCGACGTCATCGTCCAACGCAACCGCAACCGCAATGCCCTCAAGGACTTAGCAGCTGAAGCCAAGGCAGAGCTGCCTCCACGACGCCGACGCCGACGTGCGCCGTATCAGAAGAACTTCGACCACGCCGTCCTGCGCCTCACCGCTGCCGCTCCACTGTCGCAACCGTCCACCACACCAGAGCTGTTCCCGCTACGTCGTGGTTCGCCGCCTCGGATCTGGTTCCCCACCGCCGACAGATGGCCACCGCACCACACTCAACAGCTTGGCCATGGGTTCGTCCAAGGCTCCACCGTCCTCAACAACTTCTCGTTTCCAGCGAACCACAAGAAGATCGTTGGAAAAAATAGGAGGACACAACACTACCAGCAGAAAGAGGTACTCCTCTTCCCTTATTCATGCAAATCTTACGTCTCTGCTCACACCGTATTCATCCCACGAAAGAAACTAGTTGAGCGCTTCTTACTGCATCTTCTTCGTGATACTAAATGCACAAGGTTTCCTCCCATTTACTACTTCACCTTTGCTAGAGGTTAGTAGCCCGCCTGGATTTCAATTCAGGGTCAGTTGAATCGCAATTAAAAGAAGCAAGACCCACTTAGGTGCGCGGAGCACCTAGTCCGCCTGTTCGCCGAGGAAGCAGCGCATCGGTGTCTATCATAGGGGTGTGGGGCACAGGAGCTGCTTGCGCCCGATCTGGAGGTCGGCGGGGCTTGAAGGGATGGTCGGGGGCGGTGCCACGCACGGCGGTGTAGTGAGGTCGAGGGGAGGGCGGAGGCAGGGGACTGTGCTGGTGGTCGCTGGCATTTCGAGGAAGATCATAACATTGACTAGCTGGAGGTAGATGAAGGCGATCTGCCCGTTCATTGTACATTGGACGGTGCAGAAAAAATGGACTGGCCTATTTGTTTTCAGTCGGCTATTATTTTCATAGGACCACACCTTGTGGTGTACTGGAGGAGCATCTACATTTCCAAGCCATCCCCGTGCTCATATTTCAAAATCCTAGAATCTTGTAATTTCGTGTGCAATGCACGTTGTAGAGCTATCATATGTCTCCCATCATTTATTTCTCACCGACCTTCTATCTGCTACCTTTACACTGTACTACTTGTGCACACACTTCACCCATACTCACACTATTGTTTTTTTATGCATGGGTATTTCAGACTCTGATGCAGTGTTGATGAATACAAAAAATAAAAGACAGAAGTTGCTCCAGTGTAATTCGAAGATAAGCACTAAGCGTTTCAGCGCTCTAAAGGTTGAAGTGTCAGCAGATGGAGACAGTAAACGTAGCTCTGCAGTTGATGATCTCAATTGCCACACACAAGCATCCCAGGTGCTTGCTTTAACTTCACGTTGTCAAATGTGGTTGCATGTTGCATATGGTGTCTAGCTTGTATTGCTTCCAATTTGGTTAAATTGCATCTGCTTACTTTACACATTATGCCTTTGATAATGACATGCCTTCCTGTTTTCGATACATACTACATATGTCTATTAACCATGTTCGTACATCAAACTAATGCTCTTTTGTATCCCTCATCAATCACTTATGATGAGACAGTCACCCCAGTGGGTTACTGTGAGACGCGCTACTCGTTTAAAGAGTGCAGTGTCATCCTACCCACATGATTCTCAAGAAAAAGCAAGGCTAAATGAAGATAGTCCACGTAGCTCTCTAGTTCATGACCGCAATTCCCCCACACCACCATCGTAGGTCCTTACTCTTACTTGGCAGTGTGATATGTGGTTGCATGTTGCATATGGTCTCTACCTTGTAATGCTTCTAATTAGGGTAAATTGCATCTGCTTAGTTAACACATTATACCTGTGAATATGACATGCCTTCCTATTTTTGGTACATACTACGTCTTTCTATTAACCATGTTCTTACATCAAACTACTTTTATTGTGTATCCCTCATCAATCACTTCTGACGAGACACCTTCAACTTGACAGTGTAATATTGGTTGCATCTTGCATATCATTTCAAACATGTATTGCCTCTAATTTGTTGAAGTGCCACTTATAATGAGACACATCTAACTTGGTAGAGTGATTTTGGTTGGATCTTTCATATGGTGTCTAGATTGCATTCCTTCCAATTTGTTGAAATGCCTTCTGCTTAGCGTTTTTCCTACATATTCCATCCTCCTACAATGTGGTTGGCATACATAAAAGTTGTGTTCGTCAGTATCATGCATCAACGAATTTGGAAGTGCGAATTTCATTCCTTTTTCTTGTGCGTTTACTTGACAAGGCAAAATCTAAAAGGACGAAGGCACGGAATGATGGAGGTCCTCTAGAGCAACCGAAACAGATGATCTATGCAGATTCTCCTGCTACTCCTACTGCGGTGCAAGTTCCAAATCTCATCTCCCCTACTCCACAACCCCAGGTGCTTGCTCTAACATGGCAGTGTGATATCTAGTTGCATGTTGCATATGGTGCCTAGCTTGTATTGCTCCTAATTTGTTAAATTGCATCTCCTTACATGTGAATATGACACGCCTTCCTATTTTTGGTACATATTACATCTGCCTATCACACCATGCTCTTACATCAAACTATTGTTCTTGTGTATCCTCCATCTATCGATTATGATGAGACAGTCATGCATGTGGGTTAGTATGAGACGCGCTACTCTTATAAAGAGTGCAGTTTCATCCTCTCCACATGATTCTCAAGAAACAGCAAGCCTAAATTAAGATATTGAACATAGCTCTGTACTTGAAGACCGCACTTCCCTACACCACCATCGCAGGTGCTTGCTCTAACTTTGCAGTGTGATATGTGGTTGCATGTTGCATACGGTGTCTAGCTTCTAACGCTTCTAATTAGGGTAAATTGCATCTTCTTAGTTTACACATTATACCTGCGAATATGACATGCCTTCCTATTTTTGGTACACACTACATCTATGTGTTAACCATGTTCTTACATGAAACTACCTCTCTTCTGTATCCTGCATCAATCACTTACGATGAGACACCTTTATTCATTTCATATTGCATATTATTTCTAGCCTGTTGCCATGTATTGCTTCTAATTTGGTCAATACATTTGTTAGGCCACCCTTTTAATTTGGCAGAGTGATATTGGTTTCATCTTTCATATGGTTTCTAGCTTGGATTGCTTCTAACTAGTTCAAACACCTTGTGATTAGTTTACACTTTATACATCATACATGTCAATATGTCATGCCGTCCTGTTTTTCAGACATATTCCATCCTCCTATCATGCGGCCGCCTTACATGTAAGTAGTGTTCGTCAGTATCATGCATTAATGAGTTCTGAAGAGCAAATTTTATTCCTTTTTCTTGTGGGTTTGACTTGACAAGGCAAAATAAAAAAAGAGGAAGGAAGGCGGTGATGGTCGTCCTCTGCAGCAACGTAAATGGAGCATCTGTATGGATTCTCCTTGTACTGCTAGTGCATTACAAGTTCCAGGTCTCCGCTCCCCTACTCCACCATCCAAGGTGCTTGCTCTAACTTGGCAGTGTGATATCTGGTTGCATGTTGCATATGGTGTTTAGCTTGTATTGCTCCTAATTAGTGTAAACTGCATCTGCTTAGCTTACACATGATACATGTGAATATGACACGCTTTCCTGTTTTTGGTACCTACTATATCTGTGTATCACACCATGTTCTTACATGAAACTACTCTTCTTGTGTCCTGCACAGTCACTTATTATGGGACACCTTTAAGTTGGCAGTGTGATATTGGTTTGCATCTTGAATATGATTTCTAGCATGTAGGGCTTCTAGTTTGATGAACGCCACCAATGACGAGACAGTTTTAACTTGGCAGAGTGATATTGATTGCACCTTCCATATGGTGTTTAGCTTGCAGTGCTTCTAATTTGTTGAAGTGCCTTCTCCTTAGTTACCACATCATAGGTGTGAATATGTCAAGTCGTCCAGTTTTTCGTACATATTCTATCCTTGTATCATGACTTTGCCTTTCATCAGAGTAGTGTTCGTCAGTATCATGCATGAATGAGTTCTGAAGAGCGAATTCTATTCCTTTTTCTTGTCGGTTTGACATCACAATGCAAAATCAATAAAGCGAAAGAAAATTGGTATGCATTGGATGATGGTGGTCCCTCCGAGTAACTGAAACGGAGGGTCTCTACAGATTCTACTCCGCCATCCTCCCAACAAGATTTGCAAGACAACGCAAGGCTAGATAGTCAATGTAGTTGTGTAGATGATGAGCACATCTCCCCTACTCCACCATCACAGGTGCTTGCTCTAACTTGGCACTATTATATGTGGTTGCATGTTGTGTATGATGTCTAGCTTGTATTGCTTCTAACTTTGTTGAATTGCATCTTCTTACTTTACACATAATGCCTGTGAATATGACACGTGTTCCTGTTTCTAGAACATACTATATCTGATCACACCATGTTCTTACATCAGACTACTGGTCTTGCATATCCCGCATCAGTCACTTATGATAAGGCACCTTTAAGTCGCCACTGTGATATTGGTTGTGTCTTGCATATGATTTCTAGCATGTACTGCTTCTAATTTTTTGAAACTTTAGACAGTTTGAACTTGGCAGAGTGATATTGGTTGCACCTTTCATATGGTGTCTAGCTTGCAGTGCTCCTAATTTGTTGAAATGCCTTCTGCTTAGTTACCACATCATAGGTGTGAATATGTCACGCCGTCCTGTTTTTCGTACATATTCCATCCTCGTATCATGTGTTTGCCTTTCATCCGAGTAGTGTTCTTTAGTATCATGCATGAATGAGTTCTGAAGAGTGAATTTTATTCCTTTTTCTTATCGGTTTGACTTCACAATGCAAAATTAATACAGCTGAAGGAAATCAGTCCAGCAGTGGATGATGGTGGTCCTTCGGAGCAACTCAAATAGAGGGTCTCTACAGATTCTACTCCGCCATCCTCCCAACACAAGGCTGGACAGTCAACGTAGTTGTGTAGATGATGAGCACATCTCCCCTAATCCACCATCACAGGTGCTTGCTCTAACTTGGCGCTATTATATGTGGTTGCATGTTGCGTATGATGTCTAGCTTGTATTGCTTCTAACTTTGTTGAATTGCATCTACTTACTTTACACATAATGCTTGTGAATATGACACATGTTCCTGTTTATAGAACATACATGTAGATGATGAGCACATATCCCCTACTCCACCATCACAGGTGCTTGCTCTAATTTGGAACTCTTATATGTGGTTGCGTGTTCTGTACGATGTCTAGTTTGTATTGCTTCTGATTTTGTTGAATTGCATCTGCGTAGCTTACAACTTATACCTACAACGATCACTTACCCATAAGACACATTTAACTTGGGAGTGTGATGTAGGTTGCATCTTGCATTGTCTTCTAGCTTGTACTGCTTCTAATTCCTTGAAATGGCACTTACGATGAGACACTTTTTACCTGATAGAGTGATATTGGTTGCATGTTCGTATGGTGCCTAGCTTTCATTTCTTCTAATTTTGTTGAAATGCCTTCTGCTTACTGTTTTTCATACATATTCCATCCTCCTATCGTACGTCTGAATATGCAATGCTGTCTTTTTTGTATATATTCCATCCTCCTATCCTGCGCTTGCCTTACATCAAAGTAGTGTTCGTCTGTATCATGCATCAACCAGTTATGCAGAGCTAATTTTATTCATCTTCTTGTGGTTTTGACTTCATAAGGCAATATGAGAAAATAGGAAGGAAAAGACTAAGTTAGGGGATGTTGGTGGTCCTCCGGACCGACGCAAACAGAGACTCTCTAGATTTTGCACTGCTACTGCTAATGAAGTTGAAGTCCCAAGTCTACATGATGAGTTCATCTCCCGTACTCCACCATCGCAGGTGCTTGCTCTAAGTTGGCAGTGTGATAATTGGTTTCATGTTGCATATGTTGTCTAGCGTGTATTTCTTCTATTTTGATTAAATTGCACCTGCTGAGTTTATACGTTATACATGTGCATATGACATGCCTTTCTGTGTCTAGAATACACTTCATCTATCAATCATTCCATGTTCTTACATCAAAGTACTGTTGTTGTGTATCCCGCATCAGTCACTCATGATTGGACGCTTTTAACATGGCAGTTTGATAGTGGTTGCATCTTGCATTGATTTCTATATTGTACTGCTTCTAATTTTTCAAAATGACACTTTTAACTTGGCAGAGTGATATTGGTTGCATCTTTCATATGGTGTCCAGCTTGCATTACTTCTATTTTCTTGAAAATCCTTCTGCTTAGTTTACACATCGTAGCTGTGAATATGTCACGCCGTCCTGTTTTTCTAACATATTCCATCCTCATACAGTTGTCTTACATCAAAGTATTGCTTGTCTGTATCATGCATCAATGAGTTCTGAAGAGCGATTTTATTCTTTTGTGTTGTGGGTACGACTTGACATGCCAAAGTCAAAAAAGAGCAAGAAAAAGAATATAGTAGGGAATGGCGTTACTCGACAGGTGAAACGGAAAAGGATCTGCCGTCGAGATTCTGCTGGTAGTTATAGTGCAGTAGAAGGTCCAAGTCCACCGGCTAAATCTACAAACACAGTATCACCTGCTCCACCAGCTGCAGCATCCGCTTCAACTGTACCACCATCTCAACGAGTTACTCGTTCGTTTGTTCCGGAACTGGCCAGTTCCCAAGCTGCCTTCACACCTAACACTACTTCTGAAGCACTACTGACACAACAAGACTTGGCAAGATAAGATGAACCTCATGAGCATCAACACCAAGACGGTACCTGACCGAGTCAAGTTGCAGTTGCATGCTCCTTTATATGTACTCTCATAGTTTGATGTGCACTAACACTTTCCATATTCGTTGTTGAACTAGCACCACAGCGCAAGCAGAAACGGACATCAGGGATAATGCTTGACAAATTAACAAAATCTAAAGGAGGAAGAATGGAGATCCATTTTGAGGCAGGTTTAAAAAGGCCATGTGATGCTACAGAGTCAGCCAAGTTAGTATCAGAGGCAGCCATTGCCGTTAGGTGTCATGCACATATCCTCCCAACGTGGATCCAGTACAGGAATGAGAAAGACAATACCCAGTTTAACACCTTCCTTGACCATTTATCCGTAAGTAATGTTATTCATCGCAATTTGTAATATTGTCTTGCTCTGTCCCATACTTTCTAGCTTCCTCCTAATAAGACTCACATTCTTTTTTCAACAGATGAGGTTCAAGTTGGATCCGAAAGATGATGCAACTAAACAAGTATGCACTCATGTTTTTCAGTCTGCTCTGCGACAGCATCGGTACCACCTTAGAAAATCTCACTTTGAAGGCAAGGCTAACAATGAAATCGCCCAAATATCTCCAGTGCAATAAATTACAGATGAAGACTGGACAACCCTTGTTAAACACCGGTCTGATCCAAAGTATCAGGTAGGGTATATGTATTTGATCAGACCACATATTGAACTTGTATTTATGTATGTGCCTTACAATTGTATCTTCTTCTAGGCTAACTGTTTAAAGAACAAGACCAACCGTTCTAAAGTGAAATTCCAACAGACAACAGGATCTCGTAGCTATATTGCACACTGCGAGGCTCTTGTTAATAGCTGCTAGTTCCTTCTTTTTTAGTGCCATACTATCGTATCTATATTGACTTGTTCCAAATACAGAGGAAAGCCCGTGTGGACCAAAAAGAACCTGAACCGAATGCAATGCAAATCTTCAAGGATTGCCACACCAGCAAGATGAAGGGCATGGGCACACCAGTTCAAGCCACTATTGTAAGTCCTTACTCCTCCTGCCTTTGAACTGATTGGTATTATGATGTCTTCATTTAACTGCTTGGTTTGCAACCAATGTCAGTTACTCTATTCACTTTTATACATGTTGTCTTAACATATCATTTCACCTTACATGGTTTAAAAGAGATGAAGGAAATTCTTTTGATCTTGATCTGTAATCTAGTTGTGATGTTCACGTGCGCACACAATGATACAATAGTCTGTTTGTTTTATATCTGTTTGCCCATGATATGAATGATGTCATAGTATGTTCATCCTACTTTAAACCATGTCTCTTTATCCTTAGATGTCAATGAATGTGAGGAAATAGACAATACAGTAGGCATGCTACATGGACATATGTTCCGAAAGTGATTTTATTATGTAGTTGGCACTACAATACATGCTAATGTATTACAGTAGTTCACCAAAATAAGTTATGTATAAACGTGAAACCTACTTTGTTTTTTGTCTCATTAGTAACTTATCTGGTACATTAATCTACAAGTTCAAACTTTCACCAAGCTATGGAGCAAAATGATTGAACAGCCACAACCACCTGAAGGTGACGAGGCTACCATAGGCACAATGTCACCTCTTGCTGCAATGCCTGGGTATATCTCCACTAACAGTGCAAAAAGCACCTTCCTGTGTAATTCTGGTTTGGTTGTCAAGGTAACCTCGTCCAAATCGCCTACTGAACAAAATCTTCCGGCTAGACAAAGTGATATATCTGTGCTCTAGACACAAGTCCAATCCCTAATGGACGTTGTTTCGGAAACAAGAATAGTGGTTGACAAATGTCGTCAAGATATGAATGGTTTTGAAACCATACTGTCAGAAATTTACTTCATTGTTCAAGAGCAATGGCGGAAAAAGGGGAAGATCATGCTGCTCCATCAGATTCTACAGCCTCAAACATTAGCACTCAGGTCAAATGATCTGTGCTTCTATACATCTGATGGTGCTTTTATCTGCAAGGACTGTAAACTTTATGCTGACAGGCCTTTTGTTGTATGGTTGGAATTTATTTTGTTGTGATACAACATTTATGATGCTACCAAAGGCTATAGTGTAGGTTTATTTTAGTAATGTATTCGGCCGAAAGCTTCATAGGAGCCCAACATGCCAACATTCGTCGAGCCCATTCCAATTGGGCTAAAAATGATTATGGGCCGAAATTTGCATGTAGCCCAATAAAAATATCTGGGCCTAAATCAGCATAAGCTTTCATATTTTTCTGGTAGGCCTGTGCCCATAGTGGGCCTTTAATAGGCCTAAACATAATTTGGGCCCTTAGTAACAATAGGCCGTTTACAGGTGTAAATATCTCGAGCCCATAAAAAACATGGGCCTTTAATAGCCGAAAGTGAGATTGGGCCCTGATTGTGCCAAATAACCCACTGGTCTTAGCAGGCCGAAATGGTGGCCCATTTACAATGCGGATCGTTCAGAGGCCGAAATTCAGATGGGCCGTAAATGCGCCGACCTACTACACAGGCCTTTAACAGGCCGGAAGTTTGGTCGGGCTTGATTGGTGTCATTTTTATATGGGCCGTTAGTAGGCCCGATGTGACGTTGGGCCACATATGGCCCACGGATTTCGTCCGACGTTAACAGGCCGAAAGTCACAACAGGCTGAAAGTGGCCCAAATCTATAGTGGGCCTCTAATAGGCCGAATGTCAGACATGTCCGAATATGACCCAAATCCTTCACGGTCGTTTACGGGCCGAAAGTTTCAATGGCCTATAAATGGACCCAAATGAAGCAGGACATTTAACAGGCCAGAATCACACCGGGCCGTAATTCGGCCCAAATACTTAGCGGACTGTTAACGGGCCAGAAGTGACCATGGGCCGCGATGATGACAAGTTTAGGACGGGTCGTTAACAGGCCGATTTGACACTAGCCGTACGGGCCTTAACTGAGAATGTTGGGCCTTTCGCTGGGCCGGCCCATTATGGTCTGCAAAATCTTGTGGGCCTTTAGCTGGGCCGGCCCATTATGGTCCGCTAAATCTTGTGGGCCTTTAGTTGGGCTGGCCCATTTAATCTTTATGGGCCACTTTTGGGCCTGTCCATGTGTCAACATATCATAGGCGCATCTCGCCCATTGGATGAGTGACACCTGTGCCAACGCGGAGCTGACACATGGTTCCTTCAGCCAATGAGAATTTTACACGTGCAAAATCAGCATTGGTCATGGCTGTTAGCGGGTTATCGGATCCAAAATCGGACCCGATAGCTTAACGAATACCCGTTACGGTGGATGCCATGTGTCGGTCACCCTTGACGAAAGCACTTCCATGGCGCGGCATTTATCGTCATGGAAGTGGACACTTCCGTGATGATAATTTTGGTAATGTCATGGAACACTTCTACAATAGCACAGGTATGACTATCTTGATTCTGTCATAAAATCGTCATGGATATACATGCATGACAAAAAACGTGACCTACTATGACAAACACGTATCATCACGAAGTGTATTTTTTTAGTGCATATTAATCTAGTGCCTAAGGCCAGTTTCCGTTTTCTATGAAAAAAATTAGGAGAGAAAGTATGAAATTTTTAACACACCTTGCGTGAAAGATAAACTCACTATTTTATTTGCGTACTTGGAGGCGAAGTTGGCAAACCGAACTCTTTTTTTTTGAAATTTTGATGATATCAGACACATATAAATTATTTCCAATCGCGACGGCACTCAAAATGCCAACACCCAGAAAACTGCTCCACCAAGATCCAATCTAAAGGAGAGCCCCCTTTCTCCTCGGAGGGCCAATGAAGAAGAAGAAGGAGGGGCCTTCCCCCTCTCCATCGGGGGTGTCGGGAGTCCGCCACGGACATCTCCGCATCACCGTCACAACCAAGTTCTCCCTCTCTTCTCATGCGGATGTGTGAGTACTACATCCTCAGGGATGAAGGTATGTACAAGTAGCTATGTGTTCGATATCTCTTTCCCATGTTCTTGAAAGACTCCAATATTGATTGTATCATGAGCTTTATTAATATAGTTGGATCGTATGATGCTTCCTCCTCTTTTATTTTTTTGGTGAATTGAGTCTTGCTCTTTGAAGTTTCTTTATGTTGGCTTGACTATTTTGGATTTGAGATTATGTGATGCACGTTTAGTAATTAACTTGCAGATACTCCTGGTGACATTGGGGTAACTATGCATAAAGGTTGAACGATAAGTATCATATGGTGTTGTCGTCGTACAATTTCTAGCACTATCCGTGGCACATTGGGGTGGTCCAACAAATTAAGATTGGAAAGACGACTTTGAGGTCGTTCAATGTTAAGCGCACCTACATGATTTCATCCTACTTTCTCCGATAAATATAGAAACTTTGGAGTGATTCTTTGCTGCACCTATTAAGGGATTATCATGATGTTTAACTATGTTAATGATGTTGAGAGTTGGCACTACTGAAAGTATGAACCCTAGGCCTTGTTTCCAAGCATTGAGGCACCGTTTTGTTCACTTTAGTTATGTGGCACCTTTCTATTTTTATTTATTCAGATTATAAAAATCTATTTCTACAATCCATATTACACATATATCACCATCTCTTCGCCGAACTAGTGCACCTATACGACTCACAATTGTATTAGGTGTGTTGGGGACACAAGAGACCACTTGTATTTGATTGCAGTGTTGTTCGAGAGAGACCATCTTCATCCTACACCTCATGTGTGTTGATAAACCTTAGGTCATATAGTTGAAAAAAATTGCTGATGTTCGACAAAACTCTGCTCATGGAGGCCCAAAAAAGTTTACAAGATTAAAGTTGTGTAGTAGAGATTAGTCCCCTCTATATAGAAGGAAGGAAATGTTCCATCTTTGTCTTTGATAAGCCTAGAGGTATCCCCAAGTAAGTAAAAGGGAAGAAGTCCTTATGGCAGTACAAGGTATTATTATCTAGTAAAAACACATATCAAGCTTTTTTTAAACAATGGCAACAATATGAGAGGATTGCAACAACATACAATAGGACAAGGTTTATGTCTAATAAATATCCCAAATAAATCTAAATCAAGTAGCATATATCTGGGACACGTCAAACTACAAAGTTATAAATGATCAGAAGGTAGCATATGGGAATGTAGAATCTAGCTAGCCTTCAACAAATTATTCAACAACAATTAATGCTCAGACCAAAGCATTCAGTCGACTCCTAGCAGTCCAAGAGGAACATTAACCATAACAGGTGTGGCCACCACCGTGTTGCTCATTCGTTTCAGTGGCACAATCACAAATCATGCCCTGCAGAGTCACCGCCCTCACTGCAGTTTGATCGATGTTTAGTTTAATTTCGGAGTATCATTTGTAGTTATTACAAAAGAACTCGAGACCAAAGTAACAAGTAAACTAGTATTGGACAAGGTGAGAATAGATGCTCACCAAGTGTTCAGGTCGGGTAGGGCGGATGCAACAGTAGCATTTCCAAAAGGAGTTGGGTAGTTCTTGTGCACAAATGGGTGCAATACTTTAGCCTTCTCCTTTTCACATAATAACCCCAAATTTTTGATTCGGTTCAGCTAAGTTTCAGACCAACTATATGAAAACTCCTGCATTGTTAAATTTTGAAACCACACCAACAATTCTTTTCATGAGATTAAGTTTACCTTCTGTAGAATCCTATTTTGCTCCATCAGCAACCTTGCCTGCGGCAACCAAATCAAAGTTTTAGAAAACTACAAGCATTATTGACATGAGATGAGTTTAGTAAGATTTACCTTATTTTGGAGCTCCACGATCAAGTTGGTTAGGAGGTGGTTCTAAAAGAATTGATCGTAAAACCGTTAGTGACACTAAAATGAGCATCAAGATAACACAATTTCTACGTTACGAGTTGTTTCTCGAAGAATTGATGAAAAACCGTTAGCTACACTAAAATGAGCATCAAGAGTTCTATAAGCTAATCGTGTTTACCTTTCTGAGTATGATGTTCCTGAGGGCATTCATTATCTGCTGCTCAAGTTGCTGGAGTTCCCTCACTGTTAGGGATTCAAGTTGCTCCCCCTTAAGATTCTTGATACATGCATGACAAAAAATAAGGAGATTCTTCTCGCAAATTTATGAGGTGCATAGGTTTAGCATTTCCCTTCCAAACTTAAGAGAATTGGAAGCCACATACAAAAAAAAATTATTGATTCACTAGTAAATAACCCAGCTGCGATAAAAGTGATCAGTTTTCTGAAGTGACCCTAGTTTATAACTAACCAATGATTTAATTGATCTTTAACTCCCTATTAGCTCACTACTAAGATATGATAATTTTACGATATCTCACATAAGTGTTTATAGAAAAGATAAAATTCATGGACATAATATTTATACTTTATTTGTTTTTTGAACACATGTGTATTAAGGACACCACTACAAATCTACAATGCCACTTGATCTACTTAAATACAAAAAGACATATCCTATATTTTGTTACCTTTGGTTTTTTTTGTAGAGCTTCAATCATAGAACTCAACTTTATATGATCATACATCATACTCCCCTGTCCATTACAAATTTGCAATCAAGGCTCTCCATTAGGTAAAGAGATCAACACTAGGAAACTAAAACATGATATTATATCTTTATTTTTGTGGAATTCGGGGTAATATAAATGCTAAAACAAGTCCTATACCTCCAGCTCAAAAAATTCTTCAATCAGATTTCCTTCAGACAACAAAAATTTGTCATACCGTTCGAGGATCATGTCCATCCTAAATAAACAAGAAATCAAGTTTAAAATATGCTTATGCAAATTTAGTTGTAAAATATTAATTTTAAAGCCTTGTATAATTGGTTCATATATGCAGCGGGGCCTTCGGATGCACTATTTACACGTTCGTTTTTGGAAGGTGTACTTGAGGGATACAAAAAATGTCCATAGGGAACCCGACATCCTGCCAACTAGAGAATTATCCTTAATTAAGTCAGTGAATGAATTGGAGTTTTATTCAGAGACAGATTTGTACCCGCAAAAGAATCAACATTATGCTATGGGTAATGACGATGACATGTACCTAGGGTAGGGTCATATGCCTGACCTAGACGCCCTACCCAAGGACACTGCCCTAGAGTCATAGACATTCAAAGTACAACAGAATATACCGACTGGAATCATGAAAGAGTGCAATCCACTCGACCAGCTATCCCACTCGGATACCCCAATTCCAGTCGACCAAGATAGAGTCACTCGACCACAAGAACAATCACTCGGAGGGCAGAAGGTCTAAAGCCACTCAGGATGGCAACGGTTAGTCATTCACTCCGTAGTATTGAAGATCATTTATAGCTCTTTACAGCTGGCGTTACCAGTAACGCCCTGTCTTATTGTATATTGAACCCTGTGTAACGTGGGATGGCTAGGGTCCTGGCACACTCTATATAAGCCACCCCCTCCTCTGGCACAAGGGTTCGCACCCCCTGTAACTCTCACACATAATCCAGTCGACCAAGCCTCCGGGCACTGAGATGTAGGGCTATTACTTCCTCCGAGAAGGGCCTGAACTCGTACATCTTGCGTGCACAACCTCACTATAGCTAGGATCTTGCCTCCTCCTACGTACCCCCTATTCTTACTGTCAGACTTACTCCCACGACAGTTGGCACCCACTGTGGGGCAGGTGTCTTGGCGACTTCCGGTGAGGTTGCAGTCTTTCCGATCACCATCAACATGGTTTCTGGCGGTGGTTTGGCTTTGGGCCACGAGATCCTTCTCGGCATGCTCGTTTTCATCGCCGACGACTCCGCCTGGCTCCAAGCGGCCCCCCTCGACGTCGAGACGCTCCCCATCCGCGGGGCGACGCACTTTCGTGCATGCGCTCGCGGCGTCCTTCTGTGGCAGCCGTCGACCCAGTATCGGTCGTCTTCCGCGGCATCCTCACTCCCTGCTGCTCGTCGTTGCAAGCAATCTGGTCGATCGCGGCTTCAGCGGTGGGTGAGGCATGCGGTGGCCCGCCAGTCGGCCACACCTCAAGTCGCGGCAATTGAGCCTGACGAATCTCTCTACGGACTATTCGACCTATCGACTGGTTCCGCTGAGACCCTATCCGAGTGCGGGAGCAGCAACCCTGCGGCGGAAGTCCTGATGGTCAACACGCCGTGCAACCGGCCTGGTTTCCGTCGCAGCGGTAGCTGCAATGGTGGCGGCGGACCGTCGCATGGTCATGATGAGTATCATCCTGAAGCTCTCACTTTGGAGCAAAGAGACGAGCTGCATCGTTGCAACGTGGAGGCGCTCCACACCCCCATCGCTGGAGAGACATCTGAGGCTCGTTCCTTGGAGGCTGCGCGCCTAGCCACCTTGGCTAAGCGTGCGCGCCTGGAGAATCTCCAACATTCACTCAACGAACGCGCTCGTCGGCAGATCCCCGAATCCAGTCGATGTCATCGACAACTTTTTCTGCTTGAACCTCAGGTATATCGCACACCGATCCATAATCTTGCAGCTGCAACCCGTACAGCAGAGTCGATTCAGCCATCCCGTTCAGAGGCTGGTAGAGGTTTGCTGGAGATCCGAGCGCTGCTCCGAGCAGCGGGTGAACAAAACTTTGCCGTTTCTCAGTCGCGCAACAGGATCCATAGCAGATCTGTGTTGCACACACAGTTCAGTTGGCTCATAGTCCAAGATCGCCTCCGCAGCGTCAGGATCGTGGGGACTGCCAGGATCAGCACCTCGATCGGGGCCATGGACTGTATGACATTGATTCGGCCGTGATGACCGCCATCGAGTGCCCACGCCCCCTCCGAGGGGCGGGTCGTACCCGCCCTGTCGGTATGATGACATGCGCTCGTATGGTGATGAACGGAGAGCTCCATTCGACCCAAGAGAGCCCGGGTTTGATGCAAGATCAGTTCTCGTTCAAGGTCTGGTCGACAGAGGTCGGGCACATAGAGAGGGACAAGACATAGATCGTCCGATTGGAAGCAGAGTGCTTGTTTTTGGGCCCGAATGTTTTACTAGAGCCATCAGAGCCGCTGAGATCCCTCCCAACTTCAGGTTGGCGACGGGTGTGAGTAAGTTCACCGATGAGTCGAAGCTTGACACTTGGCTGGAAGATTACCGGGTGGCGGTGCAGATTGGCGGCGGCAACGATGACGTGGCCATGAAACACCTCCCTTTGATGCTTGAGGGTTCGGCCAGAGCTTGGTTGAATCAGCTAGCCCCTGGTAGTATTTTCAGTTGGGAAGAGTTGGCCCGAGTGTTCATTAAAACATTCGAGGGCACCTGCAAGCGACCTATCGGGCTGACTGAATTGCAGCATTGTGTCCAGAAGCCGAATGAGACCTTGAGAGACTACATTCAGAGATGGACAACCCTTCATAATATAGTGGAAAATGTGTCCCAGCACCAAGTAGTTTGCGCCTTCAAGGAGGGCGTTTGGTACAGAGAGCTCAACCTGAAATTCTGTCGGACAGGAGATATGAACCTGGTCCAAATGATGGAAATAGCCACTCAGTACGCTAACGGCGAAGAGGAAGATCGACTCCATAGTGGCAAGAATAAACCAGTCGCCTAGGATATCGGAGGAGGAAATTCCAGTCGGAAGCAGAAACGCAAGGCTGAAACTGCAGGTCCTGCTAAAGCCGTAGTTGTGAACCAATGGAAGTTCAACGGAAAGCCTAAGAGGCCATTATCCCCAAGAAAGTGAAATATCAAGCGGGAAACGATGTTCTTGATTTGCCATGTCACATACACACCAAAAAAGATGAAGAGGGTAACTGGATTAATCCCAACCACACCACTCGACAGTGTCGACTCCTGATTCAGAGCTTCCGCGAGGGTCAGACCAGCAAAAAAGAGAAGGAATCTGGTAAGGAAGAGAACAAAGAGGAAGATGATGGTTACCCCAATGTCGATGCCACTTTAGTGCTTTTTGCTGATGTCGAGAGCAAAAGTCGACTGAAAGTTATCAGCCGAGAAGTGAATATGGTTGCTCCGGCAACTACGACGTATTTAAAGTGGTTGAAGACTCCCATTACATTCGACCAGTCCGATCACCCAGCGCACGTTGCTACCCGTGGGTGGCAAACGCTGGTGGTCGACCCAGTCGTTGGGGGCAACTGACTGACCAAGGTTCTGATGGATGGTGGCGGTGGCTTGAACATTCTGTATGCTGAGACCCTCCGAGGGATGGGCATTCTGATATCCAAGCTCAGCGAGAGCAACATGAGATTCCACGGGGTCATCCCAGGAAAGAAGCCGATTCACTCGGTCAGATCACTCTTGATGTGGTTTTCAGTGATTCAAAGAATTACCGTAAGGAAAAGTTGACGTTTGAGGTGGTGGATTTCCATAATGCTTATCATGCCATTCTGGGCAGATCTGCATATGCTCGTTTCATGGCTCGACCATGTTGCGTATATCTTAAGTTGAATATGCCTGGCCCCAGAGGTGTGATCACGGTCACAGGGAATCGGCAAAGAGCAGAAGAGTGCCTCCAGAAGGGCTCAAAGATTGCTAATGAGCAAATGGCAGCAGTAGAAATGGAAGAGTACAACAAGAATGCAGATCCGAGTGATTTGCTGCGAGCTAAGAAGCCTGCTTCAGAGTCCGCATTTCAGTTGGCTGGTGAAACAAAGCCTGTCCATATTCACCCGACCGATCCCAATGCTGCTCCGACTCACATCTCAACAACACTCGACAGCAAATAGGAAGAAGCACTCATCCAGTTCCTCCATGAGAACTGGGACATCTTCGCATGGAAACCATCTGACATGCCGGGTGTACCCAGGGGACTGGCTGAGCACCGTTTGTTAGTCGTCCCAAAAGCAAAACTTGTCAAAGAGCATCTTCGTCAGTCCGCCGTGGAGAAAAGGAAGGCCATTGGCAGGGAGGTGGCTCGGCTTCTGGCAGCTGAGTTCATCCGCGAGATATACCACTCCGAGTGGCTCGCCAATGTTGTCATGGTCCCTAAAAAAGATGATTCACTTCGTATGTGTATCGATTTCAAGCACATCAATCGGGCCTGCCCGAAAGATCATTTCCCTCTCCCCCACATCGACCAGATTGTCGACTCGGCTGCGGGATGTGAGCGTTTGTCCTTTTTGGATGCGTATTCCGGGTACCATCAGATCCGACAGTATGGACCTGATGAAATAAAAACAGTCTTCATCACCCCATTCGTGTGTTTTTGCTATGTTACCATGCCTTTTGGCCTCAAGAATGTTGGTGCCATGTTCATGCACATGATTCAGAAGTGTCTGCTCACTCAAAACAGTCGGAACATGGAGGCATACATGGATGACATCATGGTCAAGTCACGCAAGGGTTTCAACCTATTGACTGACCTCGCTGAAACCTTTGCCAACTTAAGAAGATATGATATCAAGCTCAATCCGTCAAAGTGCACATTCGGAGTCCTGGGCGGAAAGTTACTCGGTTTCCTTGTTTCCGAACGAGGGATCGACGCAAACCCAAAAAAGGTTGGAGCAATTCTCTGAATGAAAAGCCCCGTGCGTGTGCATGACGTTCAGAAGCTTACTGGTTGCTTGGTTGCATTGATCCGATTCATCTCTCGCCTCAGTGAAAAGGCATTGCCTCTTTACCGACTGATGAAGAAGTCTGATAAGTTCAAGTGGACTCCTGAAGCCGAAGCAGCGTTTGTAGAGCTCAAAGCCCTGCTTTCCACCCAACCAGTGCTTGCTGCCCCCAATCAGCAAAGATCCTCTACTACTGTATATCACAGCCACTGGACAGGTTGTCAGCACAGTGCTCACAGTCGAGCGGGAAGAAGAAGGCAAAGCCTACAAAGTTCAACGCCTAGCACCACAAAAAAAGACACATCCGTGACATTTTGGCCCGAACGAAAAAAAATTATGTCATACTTATGACACTTCTATGACGATAATTGTGACAAAAGCCGGTATCATCATAGATGTGGTGGGGTCCTACTTCTATGACAAAAAATCATGACAGAAAATGGGCTTTTCATCCTAGGCGGGCCGGAGACGCAGCTGCATGACATTCTTTGGGCCGTCCACGACGAAAAAAACCGTGGTAGAAGTGAGGGCGTGGAAAATATCGGGGAGTCCCCGGTTACGGTGGGTGGTCGGGGGCCGAGCGATGCGTGTTTCTCTCGTACGTACGCGCTTGTGTGCAAGGAGTTGGGCTCTAACTGAACCCGAGCGAGGCGTTGGGCTCTAACTTTACCCAAGCGATTGCAATGCAGGCTACGCGTTACTGAACCCGAGCGATCGATCGATGGCTGTTAACTGAACCCGATCGAGCGATTCCTTCGCTACTGCTGCTAACTGAAGCCGATCGATGCTACCTCTGGATGAACAGTGAGCGTTGCTGGGGGGTTTGGATGAACAGTTCCCGGTGGGGGTGGATGAACAGGACCCCGTGGTGTTGCCTCTGGATGAACAGGACCCCGATCGATCGAGCCGGTTGGGGCTGGATGAACAAGACCCCGTGGAGGGCTGGATGAACAGGACCACCCCGTGGAGGGCTGGATGAACAGTAGACGGTGGAGGGCTGGATGAACAGTAGACCGTGGAGGGGTGGTTGAACAGGAGCCCGTGGAGAGGGCTGGTTGAACAGTAGCCGGTGGAGTAGCGCGCGGTGGAGGCTGGATGAACAGGAGCCCGTGGATGAACAGTCGCAGGTGGAGGCTGGAGGAGGTCGATGGTGGATGAACAGTAGCCCGTGGAGGCTAGAGGGGGTCGACGGTGGAGATGAACAGTATCCCGTGGAGTCCCGTTTTGCGGTACGCCAGACCCCTCCCGATGAACAGGACCCCCGTTTCGACCGTAGCGCTCCAACACAAGTCCGTTTCCTCCGTTTTGCGGTACGCCACACCCCTCCCGATCAACAGGACCCCCGTTTCGACCGTAGGAGGTCCGTTTCCTCCGTTTTGCCGTACGCCAGACCCCTCTCGATGAACAGGATCCCGTTTCGACCGTGGCCGGTCGAACACAAGGCCGTTTCCTCCGTTTTGCGGTACGCCAGGCCTCGTTTCCATCGGCTGTTCCGTCCAAGCCCTCCCGATGAACACGACGACGCATTCCGTTCCGACCCAGCCGGTTGGCTCCCCATGAACACGACGACGACGCAGTTCTCCGTTCCGACCCAGCCATGTACACGAGCCCTGGCCGTACGTATGCGCGAGTAGGCATTTGAGACCCTGGCCGTATGTACGTACGTGGCCATATTTCTTTCTTGCAGACTGGCCGCTGTACGTACGTGTACATGCTACGTGCGCGCCTCTACTACGACACGCGCACTCCTCTACATCGACCAGTATGTACGTACACGTTCGCGACCAGAGCGACAACGCTACGTACGCTTCGACCAGGTGGGTCCCGACTGTCAGGCACTTCCTTGCGTGCGAAGATGTAGGTGGTGGGTCCCAGCAGTCAGGGGGGCGAATCATTTTTTTTTGCCCGGACGCACCTCCTTGCATGCGAAGATGTAGCTGGTGGGTCCCAGCAGTCAGGGGGAAACATTTTTTTCATGGAATACGGTGGCCCGTCCGGTGGGTCCCTGCTTGTCAGGTGGAGGAATAATTATTTTGCGCGTAATAAGGAGGCACTTCCTTGCTGCGGCTGTGAACCCAGCTGTCAGCCTCTCCACGTAAAGTCCACGTCCGATGGAAGCCGTTCCTTGACCACATTGACCACGCCGCACCGAGAGCACCAGGGCGGTGGACGACTGCGAGGCCAAGGAAGGGGACGACGCGGAGCCGGGGAAGATGCGGTAGTGGAAGCCCGCGCGGAGAGGAGTATGAGGGTTCACTGGTTGGGCTGCGGTGCGAGGCTGCCGTCGCCGCAGGGCCTGGCCAGCGGTGGGAATAGTAGGGGCGGTGAGGCCTCCGCGGCAGCACAGCGGGCCACGGGAGGCAGGAGCATGCGGCACGACCGGCGCTGCTTTGGGCGGCGGGAGCAACAAGACCAGAGTTGAAGAAGCACTACGGTCGTTGGATGGGCATCGTACAGTCACTGGAGCTAGAATCGTTCATATTGACTAAGTTGACAAAGCACTCCATCCCCGTCAACTTAGTAGGCCCACAAGTCAGCCTCCCACCAAGGTGGGTCCCAACCAGCAGGGGGAGTATTCATTTTTTCTGCGTAATAAGGAGGCACTTCCGGTGGGTCCGAGCTGACAGCGGGGGGGACGTTTTTTTCGCGCAATACGGTGGCCCGTCCGGTGGGTCCCAGCAGTAAGGGGGAAATGTTTTTTTGCGAAATACGGTGGCCCGTCCAGTGGGTCCCTGCTGTCAAGTGGAGGAGTCATTATTTTCCGCGTAATAAGGAGGCACTTCCTTGCTGCCGTCGTGGACCCAGCTGTCAGCCTCTCCACGTACAGTCCACGTTCGTTGTAAGCCGTTCCTTGACCACGTTGACCACGCCGCGCCGAGAGCACCAGGGCGGTGGACAATGGCGAGGCCTAGGAAGGGGACAACGCGGAGCTGGGGAAGACGCGGCAGTGGAAGCCCGCGCGGAGAGGAGTACGAGGGTTCACTGGTTCGGCTGCGGTGTGAGGCTGCCGTCGCCGCGGAATAACAGGGGGTGTGGGTGAGTAGAGGGATGGCCTGGCCAGCGGTGGGAGTAGTAGGGGGCGGTGCGGCCTCCGCGGCATCACAACCGGCCCGGGAGGCAGGAGCACGCGGCACGACCGGCGCTGCTTTGGGCGGCTGGAGCAAGAAGACTAGAGGTTGAAGAAGCACTACGGCCGTTGGATGGACATCGTACGGTCACTGCAGCTAGAATCGTTTATATTGACTAAGTTGACAAAGCCCTTGGCACACGTCAACTTAGTAAGCCCACAGGTCAGCCTCCGAAACGGTGCGCCCCAGATGTCAGGGGGAGGAATCATTTTTTGGGCGGCTGAAGCAAGAATATCCGAGATTGAAGAAGAAGCACGACATCCGTTGGATGGAGATCCAACGACCACAACTGCCAGAACCGTGTGCTGTTGACAAAGCCTTGCATACGCGTCAACTTAGTTTTTTTAGGGGACACGTCAACTTAGAGGCCCGCAAGTGTGTGGTAGAGAACATATAGCCCATTTGCGATTTGTAAGAATGTACTGCCCATTTTTTAATTATAACGGAATTTACTACAGCCCATTTACAGTTTGTTAAAAGTACAGCCCATTTTCTAGCTAGGACAATGATTAATAATTTCAACCAACCGCTCAAAACAAAATTCAAAAAAAATTCCCACATTTTTATGGGATCCAAAATATTTTTATCCGAAATTTCTAGTCAGATTAAATATAATTTCAAAATAAATTTGTATTACATTAAAATCCAACGAAATATTGCGCGCGCAACAAGTAATGAAATTAAAATTTTCAAATTCCGAAAATAATATATTTTTTAAACTAATTACGCGTTTGGTGCATTTTTTTATAGTTACTGCCCAGTTATTATAATTACATCCCATTTATTATTTCTTAAAGTCCATTTTCTTGTTAAGCCTAATGCATACCTCCTAGGAAAGTTTGCAGCCCAGCGGGGCGGAGAATAACAAGTTGACCCGGATATTGTGTACAACTGTCGGCCCAGTTGCATTGCTAATGTTGAAAAAAAGGCATGTGTAGTACAGTACAACCTAACATGGCTACTCAGCCCATATTCAGCGACGCCGGAAAGGCCCAAACAAGGCTTCTGTACAACTTTCTGAAGTCACTGAGCTCAATTAATAACTGAAGAAAAAAGTTAGATTACCGTGGAACCTAATTAAAAGCTGTCACGAGCAAAGAAATAATTCAACGGGTCCCACTTGTGCGTGTGTGCATGTGTGCGCGTGTGTGTGAGAGAGAGAGGGAAACCCATCGGTCGATGCTCGTAAATACATCTTTCAGCCATATGCATTGCTGATGCTCAGCAAAAACTTATATAGTTGACACAATCATATAGAACATCATAGCACACTGAACTTGCATACAAAAATTTCACGCAGGCGGCACAATCAGGATGGAAGCAGTGGATCGCTACGGGTAGGGCTATGCTGAAACCAACGAACTTCTACATAACGGTTCATCGTCTTTATCAATGATAGGGAAATATCTTGAATGCTGTGCAAAGAAAACAGACAGACAACACAATAAGTTCTGCTAGCACATTAAGTTGACGTACAGCCCTTTCTAAAAAAAGTTCGGGTACAAAATTAGAACAGGTAACAATCAAATGTACTGGCACATCAGTGCTTCACACCCATAGCTCGGATTTAACTAGTATCTGACAAGATTCAGTTGTTACCTCAAATTAGAGCACATCCAGGCAGCCAGCCCTGCCTCTTCTCCCAAAGAAGCAGTGGCCTCTGCCGCGCGATGGAGTAGGCCCTGTGCCATCCATCGTTCCGAGCAACACGGGGAAAGTCTGACGTTGACTCCTGTAATGGACGCCATCAACGGACCCTGGCACCAGCGGCGGCGGCAGGACTTCGATTGATGGATTGACCACTTCTTCGACATGCACGAACACTCGATACAGGTATATCCCTAACGTGGTCCGCGGTGGCCTTGGTGGCGACGAATAGTACAACCCCGATTCCTGCACCGGTATCTCAACACCAATCACCTTCGGTATGGTGGACGGCTTCTTCATCCATGCCATAACCGTCGGAGCCCACCTGCCTGGAGGAACAAACATACTTACGAGCTCACCTCCAAGGTCGTTTATAAGCTCATTCATGGACTCGTTGTTCCAAGCACGTCGAGGCATGCCGTGGAAGGTAAGCTTTGTTAAAAACTCAAGCTCAGAGGGCACTGAGCCCCATCCTGGGTGCCGCCGATCAAAGCTCACCAGCGCGCCATCGCAGAACAAACGCCGGGAAGATTCGAACACACGACTACAGTCGAAAGTTGTCCGGAACCTGACGAAGAAATCAGCCGGTGGCGGACAGACTTCGACGAGCAAGTCACTTATTTGGATGTCGTGCGCAATGCCAAGAGCTTTGACAAGGTCGTCCGGCGAGACGGGAGGCCGGTCGCCGTTGATGGTTACCATCAGCACTTTGCCGACAAACTGGTCATCAAGCGCCGCCATGCCACTATTGAGCGACAGCACGCAGCGACCGAAGGCAGGACGGACCTCAGGATCTCCGGCTCGGAGATCCGCATTGACTGGCGACATGATAGTGAGCTTGAGTACAGGGAGTACAG
The DNA here is from genome assembly GCF_018294505.1 of Triticum aestivum. NCBI lineage: Eukaryota > Viridiplantae > Streptophyta > Magnoliopsida > Poales > Poaceae > Triticum > Triticum aestivum. The sequence continues at coordinate 173,191,534 of NC_057808.1, read as the reverse complement.
GAGGGGGATTTGGGGGAACTAGAGTAGGAATCGAGATTCCAGAGGTGGGGAAGGGGCGGGAGATTGGGGATGAAAAGGTAGCTTGAATTTCAAACACGCGCCAATATGCTCTCGGCACGCAAGAGCTCGAAAACACCTGTGGCGCCCACATGTCGGCCTAAGAGTCGTTATTCTTTTTTTTTTCGAGAGCCCGGCCTTTTTTTAGGATCTTTTGAGAGCCCGGCCTGAGAGTCATAATTGACCTGTTTGGCATTGCGTTACTACTCGGCCCATATTCAACGACACCTCACTGGCCCAAACAAGTGTACATCATCGAAAAGACACTGAGCTCAAATTATATAACTTGAAAAAAGGAGATAACGACACCTCACTGGCCGAAACAAGTATACATCATCGAAAAGACACTGAGCTCAAATTATATAACCTGAAAAAAGGAGATACACTCTGAACACTGGAGAATGGTGATGCCCTCGTTTAGCCCACCAGTAGTTCAAGACAATAAACAGTTCGAAACAATGATATATACAACATTCAAACACTGACTAGTGACTACTACTGACATAAACAACAAGACATGATAGTTCATAAGAAGTCTTGCTACACCACCAAAACGCACCCATCTGCAGCGCTCAGACTCTCATGATCCAGACGAGAATGACATTCTAAACAGAGCCAACTATTACATAGTAAGACTGACATAGACGAGGATGAACAAATGACAAGGAATATGCATAACAAAAGAAAGAACTACCCATCCAGAACAAGCAGCAAAGACAACAAAGTCATTCGAAGAGATGATCCAACACCATCATAATTTGCAGCCCCGCTTCAGCGACCAATGATCCGGAGACACCAGTACTCCACCCTTTCGACGCAACAGCCCAATTACCTATCAACCTGAAGGCTTGAACCACATCACTGCCTGTCATAATTGAGACATCCAAGGATCAAAGTTAATACGGATGCCTTTTTCATTCTCACCTTCTTTTGGCTGCAGGCTATATCGTTGACAATCAGGGGAGTTTGCTCCCGAACTCCTAGGGCTCGCCGTGTAGACACAGTTTTCCATAGCAAATAGAGCCTCTCTACCATCAAGGTACTTGCCAACGGTGATCTCCTGGTTAATCGAATAATTGAGTCCGGGAAACAAAGAGTGTGAACCAAGGCTGTTTACCCGCCTCCAAGTAAAAAATCCTGAAGGCCCCAACAAGCTGGTATCCTGCTCATAGACGTAACAACCACTGTCCGGATACTCACGTATTTCACGGTGCTTGTATACAGTGGGGTTTTTGCAATATAACTTTTCCGGCTCATGTGTCCGAATGATCATCAGTCTTTTGCCGTCATCTGATCGAGTGAGGAACTAGTTGTGCTTCCCTGTTTTTGGCAAAGGTGGTGTGATTACAAAGGGCAGTAACTGTAGGGACACTGCATCATATCAAAAAGGACAGGCATTGTTAATGTAAGATCAGCATTGTACAGAGTATGAGTAGGATAATGCAAGAAACAGCATTGATATGTCCCTGTTGGATCTAGGAGGAAAATACAAGGAAATGTATACTAGGTTCGAAAATATAGAAGTGCCATGCATGGTTATACTCATGTTATCTCGCAATCGATTCTTCACAGGAAACTACCATGTCATGCATGTTATGGAATCATGTTTTCTCCTCACAAAAAATTCTTCAAGGTAACTAACAGACCATGCATTGTTATATACTCGTGTTCTGTGGGCAAATTTTTTGTGAGGATATTATTCTAGCCATTGATTGTTGAAGGGCGAATATAGGTATGTACACATGGTAAGCATTACAGGATTTCACTACTTCCAAATATAGAGTTCTCCATATGCACATTTACTTCCCTAATGTATGGTTAGATGAAACCAACAGTGTGGTGCATGTTTCTACATCATGAAAATGAGGAAACTAACATGGCCATTGATACACACTCATATTTAGTAGTAGTATATAGATTACTGTAAAATAAGGAGAATATCCATATATTCCTAACCGTTTGATTATTCAGGGGTACAAATTGGCTATAATGACATGATCACAATCGTGAATTAACTCATTCCAAATATAGCTGATTTACGGCGTCTCTAATACATTGCCATAGTTCTGCTCAAATTCTGCTCAAACAGGGATATGCCAATCATCACAAAAATTTCAAACAGTGTCATGGCGTCATCATTAACATGAGACGGAAACAACATACACGCGTCGTCCCAACAATACGTGGTGCCATCTGCTTTGTCGATCGCATAGATGATGCCATTGTGTTCACTAGCATCACAGAAGTGTGTATCAGCTTTGACGATGATCCACTGCGAGCTGAGTTGTCTCCAGCTAAAGAAGGCACCGGCGTAAAGATAGGCGAGTCTGCGGTCGAACAAGGCAATTAGCTTGAAGCCTACATCATTCGCATGTCGTGTGGGCACTTGGCAGATTACAATCTTCTTCAAAACAAGGTCCGCCAACTGACGTGGTAATCTAGATGACTAGGACCGCGATGGTAAAACTCTATATAATCCAACGGAGGAAGGATAATCTCATGGGAGGTCTGGAAGTTCACGAGCACCAACTTTTTACCGTCTTCTCTTAAGGCAGCCATCCAGTGGGAGTTCATGCCGACCCAGTACATACCTGCCAAGAAGTTTCGGGCGATGGTGATCGGATCGAAGTCGAGGGAAATGATGTACGGCGACCCACTACATACCTGCAAAGAAGTTTCGGCTAATGGAGATCGGATTGAAGTCGATGGGCATCATGTATGCCTCCGTATCATGGTGAGCCAATCTCGCAAGACCAGATAGCAGCAAGCAAGGTGTCTTGAAAAGCTTAGGCCTCGCTTCAATGATGGCCGTGTGCATGCCCCTCGAGCATGTAGCCAGCCGCAGGGCGCTCAACATATCCATACACGAACAACAGAGGTCGAGGACGTCACTGGGGAGATAGCTCCAATCGCGGCTCATATGGATCCTGCGTGGTTCGCGTTCGGCCATGGTGGAGTTTGGAAGGTGGGGTTTTGGGGGCTTGATTTACGGGGGAGAAGGTTGTCGGTGCTGGAGCGGCTAGCGAGGGAATAGTGGTACTGGGGGAGGCGAGCGAGGCGAGGGTATGCGGGGGCACAGTGAGATAATGAAGAGTGACCTCAGGATCTCCGGCGAGACGGAGATGGAGATGGAGTGGTGCTAGGGGAGAGGGAGACGAGGCGAGGCATGCTATACAGCGGCGGTGACAGTGACTGCACAATGCACAAGGTGAGGCTGACTTTGGTAACCTGGACACGCCGCCTGGACTGGTGTCACCTCGGGCGCATGGTCTTGTCACTTCACTGTGAGGACCGGATGAATAATAGTATTTTGACCATCAAGTGTACCACAGTTGTACTACTACTAGTAGTAGGAGTAGTAGGAACATGAGCACACTCCCATGCTAGCATGCCTCTAGGTTCACTTCATCCTCCAGCTATCATCCATATTGCGAGCAGAACGAAATTCTCGTGCATGCGGAAGCGCGAAGAAGGATTTTTTTTTGAGGATAACCGCATATTCCTTACCGTAGTAGGAACATGAGTAGTACTCCCTCCGGTCCTCTTTTGTCTGCACATAACTTTTTTCAGTATTTCTCTAATTAGTCTGCGTATATACCATTTTGCATGCGCCCATTTCCCTCCATGCCCTGCATTCACAGCATTAATTAGCGTACGCATGAGCAGCTGCAGCCAGACTCCAGCCAATAAACTGCAGCATGCAAGTGGGCCACTATGTGCGCGTGGGAGAGAGAAAAGGCAACCGAAGAGCCCGTCCAATCCATTGCATGCAGCTGTCAAACCACCACACCTCTCCTCATGCATGTGCATAACTTCTCCCATTTACTTCTCCATCGGGAACCGATTTTCCTCGGCTTTTTCACTACTCCTTGATCTTCATTTGCATCCAAACCACACTGCATTCACATTGTTTTAACCTCTTCACATCCTCCTGGAGTAATCCCGAAGCCCCTATAAATAATCATCTTCTTCAGTTAGACTAGCCATCTAATCCTAATTCTCCAAACCATAGCCCTCCGGTCCAGCGGTTCCAAATGGCGAAAGAGATCGAGATGCAGGTTTTTAGTGTCCAACATGTCCTCATCGAAGGCTCGTTGAGCATAGTTGCCACAGTCACCGACCACCCAAGGGTTGTTCGAAAGTGGATCAACAATGTATCCAACTCCCTCCAAAAGGTGGAGACGAATGTCATCGGTCTCGACACAGAGTACACGGAGCGTGCCACTGGGAAGATCCAACACGCGCTGTCCTTCAGTTGTGCCTCGAAGATGATGTTTTGGTGTACCACATCATACACGCCCTCCATACCAGGTGAGCTTCACGATTTCTTGTCTCGGGAGGACATATACTTCTGTGGGGCAGCCATTGCAGGGGACAAACAGAAGTTGGAGCCGTACAACCTTGATTTGAAAAGCATTGCTGACCTACAAACCAGAATAAAAATTCCTGTAGAAGATTGTGATAAACCGACACCATCCTTATTCGACGTAGCAAATTTTGTGCTAGGAACAAATCTTCAAAAGGGTGACGAGAGGCTGGCATTAAGGTCATCTGGATGGGAGAATTATCCCTTGACGTACGAGCGGATAAAATATGCTGCCCTCGATGCCCGTGTGAGTTTTGAGATAGCTGCAAGGTCCAGAGAGCTTGTTGCGAAGCCGTCTCCCACAGAAAATGAGAAGAAGAAGAAGAAGAAGAAGAAGAAGATGTTGCACCAGCAGTAGGGCATTATGGATGGATGAACTATTTCCTCTCTCGTAAAAAAATCCCTCTCTATGTATATTGATATAGATGGACTATTTCGATGGTGTGCATGTCTTTGGAACAAGTAGTAGCGTGGGTTCGCTTGACTATAAGGAACTATTTATCTGCTTAGCTTTATCTACTACTCCTTACAGTGATCGGTATGCAATGCATGTGTCCATAGACATGACAGCTTGTCCATGGAAGTTCAACTACGGTGACCATCACGTTTCATCCACTGCCACTCGCGATTCCCACGACGCCGCTCCAACCCACGGCACCACGTCCCCCGACGTGCGCCTCACCCCTCTCAGCCGCACTGCCCCTCTGCCTTTGTGTGCATGACATGTGGGCCACCTTAAATGCGGAGAGCATCAAGTTTCTACCACAGCCACACGCGATTCCCACGACGCCACACGAACCCATGACACCACACGTCCCGCACCATCGAATTTTCATCCAGCGGCTGTGACACATTTCGTCCCGGGCATCAATCCTCAGCTGGAGTACTTCTGTACTATAGGTAGTACCCGCCGGTGTGGCCATCTACGCCTCGTAACGCCCCAACGCCCAGCTGTGGCACCCTCGCCACGGCCACGCCACCACCGGCCGGTTCATCTCGAACGAGTGAGTCGCGAACCACACCACCACCATGAGAATGACATGTGGGCCAGCCGCATTTAAGGTCCGCATGTCATTGACTCATAGGCCGGGCACTAAGCCACTGAAGTTCGGTCCCGTGGGCCCCGAGAGGGAAATGTAACTCCTGCGGCAGGCCTTGTGGTGCTCCCGCAGTACGAGCTCGTGCCAAACCCGGAATTTGTTTCTTACTACTACCAACTACTAGTAAGGTACACATGCATTGCATGCATGAGATTCTGGTGGTTTGTGCATTATGCTTCTACATGTGGAGTCTTCCAGATTCTACATGTGGCAAAATCTGGTGGAATGTAGATGATATCCAACGGCCAGTAGTGCTCGGATTTGCCATCTTTGTACCATCGGATTGGCTTCATCCAAGGACCAACTTTCAAAGTTATGGTTCGGTTTGCAGCCTAAGGTTGCCACGCCTAAGCTTAGGCGTGCCGGCATGTGTTTGGTTCATTGCTACACTTGTGGCTTGCCACACTTCTCTAGGTACATGGTCCACATGGCATAGACTCAACTTCTTGCCAAATCTTGCCACACTTGTGGTGGCCATTTTGTTAGCCACATTTTTTGTGGCAGACACACTTTGCCTAAGCTTAGTTGTGGCAAAGTTAGTCATGAATGAAGTTCAACCATTGAGTCTTCTAGATTCTACATGTGGCAGAATCTGGTGGAATGTAGATGATATCCAACGGCCAGTAGTGCTCGGATTTGCCATCTTTGTACCGTCGGATTGGCCTTAATGGTTTGGTTTGGTTTGCAGCCTCAGGTTGCCACGCCTAAGCTTAGGCGTGCCACAGGTGTGTTTGGTTGTGTTCTCGTCTCAGCATAGTTGTTCCCTATTCATGCATGCTCAACTCAACACCCCTCTTCATGTATGCTCTCTTCATGCATGCTTCTAGGGTATTTGTGCTAATATAGTGTGGACTCATGCACCCTCCATACACTCTACCAAACACCCAAAAATGGGTCGAGAAGGGAACTCTTGGGATCATGCACCCTTCATACACCCTACAAAACACACCAGGCATGTGTTTGGTTCATTGCTACACTTGTGGCTTGTCACACTTTTCTAGCTACATGGTCCACATGTCATAGACTCAACTTCTTGCCAAATCTTGCCACACTTGTGGTGGCCATTTTGTTAGCCACATTTTTTGTGGCAAACACACTTTGCGTAAGCTTAGTTGTGGCAAAGTTAGTCATGAATGAAGATATAGGGGGTATAGATATAGATGTGCCGACCCGTTGCAATGGATCCAAAGTATATCTGTTTAGTGGAGTGCACTCTAAACACATTATCTATTTATTTTTCTCTAACCTTTCGTAGCCATGCAACCAAGCCACATAAGCTTCATGGGTGCCCCCCACATCATATTATTCATACTACGTTGACAGAAAAAAAAAAGATAAATCACCCAAAACAAGATCTTCCCGTTTTTTGTTCCTATGATGTTGTGACGTGCACGTACCTACTAGTTGTATAGTGGTAGTACTAGTTGTATAGTGGTAGTACTAGTTGTATAGTACAAACTTGGTACTAGTAGGAGTAGAGTAGTACGGAATGCTCCTACTCTATCAACGAGCCCCATCTGACACCAAATTTCTTAGCTTCCGTGCTACAACTAGATCTTCCCCTCGTTTCTGTTTCCAACCCGGCGGCCGGCGGGGTGCGGTTTGCCAATAGTCGGTTTGCTCAACGGCGGTCCCACATGAAAGTGAAAATGCTAGGCAACACGCCTTGCCTAAGCTATGTGTCGTGCCGGACGGGCCGTGGAGTACTCCTGATTCCCGGGCGTGTGGGGGGGAGTGCGACGCGAACGCGGCAGGCCTTTTCCTTTTACTAGCAATGTGCACGTGCGTTGCGACGGATCCAAAGTAGTAGAATAGTAGTACTTGTTCACAAACTTGAAAGAAATCACTCTTGTTTTGATATACTCCTAATATATTACTCCCTCTGTTCCTAAATATTTGACTTTTTAGAGATTTCAAATGGACTATCACATACGGATTATATAGACATATTTTGAAGTGTAGATTCACTCATTTTGCGCCGTATGTAGTCACTTATTGGAATCTCTACAAAGACAAATATTTAGGAACGGAGGGAGTACTTTTCACTCAAAATATATTTCTCAGGCTGGTTTGAAGAGGTGAGGGAGGGATGTGGTTGCTTTCAAGATAATAAGGGGTTTTCTGCAAATTGGAGCAGAGAAGTGGGCTATTGTTGCAAAAATGCCACAACTTACCTCACAGTCATTAGATGCAGATCTAATGGTCGGAAATGACAGATGGCAGACACACCACCATCACCAACTGAGTCTTTTATAGGAGTATATATATATTTCTCAAGGCGTTTTGATGAGGTGAGGGAGGGATGTGGTTGCTTTCAAGATAATAAGGGGTTTTCTACAAATTGGAGCAGAGAAGTGGGCTATTGTTGCAAAAGTGCTACAACTTACCTCACAGCCGTTAGATGCAGATCTAATGGTCAGAAACGACGGATAGCAGACACACCACCATCACCAACTGAGTCTTTTATAGGAGTAGGAGTAGAGAAACATGTATAAATTGTAACATTTTGGTTCTGCTCCTTGGCACGATCGATAGATAGAAATAACGATTGGAAATGCGAGGGCGGGGCTATTTCCGCCAGATAAGCAGGGTACGTAGTAGCTAGGTTGGCGCATCGTCGGTTCGGTCACACGCGGTCTGACATGGTCTAGTGTTTCTAGCAAGATGCCCGCGCGTTGCACGAAGTTGATGGAAAAGGTAAGCACAACTTATAAATTGATGGATGGAGTACTAGTTACAGTGATGCATATAATTAAGCAAAGGAATCGCACATGTCGGTATTGACTGGAACGAGAATGCAACAGCACAATAAGAATTAAGGCCACGATGATGATGCGATCGCAGTGGTGGTTACAGAAGGCAAGAAGAAAGATGCATCCATCAACGTACGACCTCCTCCTCCTCAACTTAGTGCGCCGGGCCACCGACCGGCGGCTAAGGAGCGGCGGCTTTTGTGGCGAGGTCGAGGTGCTTCTCAGCAAAGGCATCCAAGGCTTCCAGCCGGTTGAGGAAGGCCAACGTCGTAGCGTCCTCACTGGCCTTGTAGATACCTATGTACACGATTTGCTTGTACACGTGGATGTGTAGGTCAACGAATTCTTGCAGGGCGAGGCGCCTCGCGGCGAGCGCGACCTCCAGGTGGACATTCTTCGTGGCGTCGGCGGGCAGTCGCAGGGCCACCATTGCTTGAAAGAGGTTCCGACCATGGAGGCCGATTAGGGTGGCAGGCAATGAGGAGCCCGGGCGCGCGGGCTGGAGGAGTACGGCGATGTCGTCCGCGAGCTTCTTGAGGACGGTGAACTTGTTGGTGGTGGCAATGATCATCTGGTCCAACTGAGAGTCGTAGTTGGCGTCGACGGCGGCCATCCACCAGCCGGTCTCCAACACCGTCTGGAGACGATCCTCGGCGCCATATGCCGCAGACCGACGTCGTGGACCATCTGGCACAGCCGCTGGCCGCTCGCGGTATCGCCGCCATGGGTCTGGAGTGAGCTCTTTTGCGCTTAGTGTAGGTGCTTAGGCAAATGCTTAGGTGCGTACGATGTGGTAGATGCATTGGAATGGAGGGGCGCCTTTATATGAGGGCAAACTGCGTTGCATTCACGTCATGCAACCTCTTTTCCCGGTCTCCTCCCATTACTTCCCTCGTGCATTAATTGAAGGAGGATGCATTGGCTGTTCAACATTTCGGGAACCGCTACTCCCTCCCTCGTCTGCATTAAAGCCGTATCGGGAACTGCGCCGCCCGCTGTCAAATCGAATAGTACTGCGCCGCCCGCTGCACGCCCGGCTGAACACGCCTCCTCGCCTGCATTAAACCCGCATACAAACCGAGAAACCTACTCCGGCCACACGTCCGTTCATGAGCGGGCCGGAATTAAACGCCAACACCGGCTGAGCTCCTCCCATCCGCCCTCAGTTTAAACGAGGCCAGACGCCGGCCAAGCTCCTACCGTCCGCCCTCTATTTACACGAGGCCAGACAGACAGCGGGCAAGAATCGCACCCCTCCGCCGCTCCCCCATCTCCTCCTTCACCATTTTCTTCACTCTTCCGATGGCTTCCGAGGAGCCGTTCTCCGGCATATTACCCGGCTGGGTGGCCCGCCGAGCCCTCCGGATACGGGCGAGGCCGCTCGGTGCTTCGCCAACCTCGCTTGGCCCGACGGAGCCAGTTGCCGCCCCAAGCAGGCGCGTGGTTCGCCGCTCCAGTTCAGCTCGATGTGGCAAGTTGCTCCACGCCGGCACGGCGGCGAGCACACCGGTACGGGCGTCGTCACTGCCGCATTGTACCGCGCCTCCCGTGTCTGTGGGCGCGCCTCCCATGCCTGCGGCAGCGCCATCAGGCAGAGACAGAAGTCGGGTGTGTGGACAGCGACGAGTCAGTGGCCAGCTTCTCCGTGTCCACCGCCATCATCGAGGAGAAGTAGAACACGAGAGGCCGCCGCCACTTGGGTCCCATGAAGGCCACCGCCGAGGCGACGGCTGCGCATTCAGATGGTTTCTTTGCTTCTTCGTCTCTTCCGAGGACCTTCGTCGACCCCGCAAAGTGTCTGCTGGACATGAGGAAGACAAAGGGATCCGCGGGCGGCCACTTAGATTATGTACTCCCTCTCCAGCTGGCGGGAAATATTTGTTCTAAGAATGGATAAATTGTATGTATCTATAACTAAAATAAGTCTAGATACATCCATTTCTAGGACAAGTATTTCCGGACGGAGGGAGTATTAATTATACAAGAGAGCCGGATTGGCACCGCTTAGTTCATGTAAATGTAATGAAATCCATCATGTTTATATGAAGATCCGGCTTTTTTATACGAAATCCTTCATGCTTATATGAAATCAGTCCGTGTTTGCACGAATTTCATCTGGTTGGTTAGAGTTGTGAAAATGTATGCCGCTGGCGTTTGATGTCGTCCTCTGCGGAAGGAAGCGGGAGGAAATTTGCCGGCTGCCGTTGGAGATGCTCTTATGCTGGAAATAATAGAGTGACATCCAATCCATTTGAGTTAATTGCGTGTATGATTGTCCGTCTATAAAAAGTTAATTGCATGTACAATGTACACGTGACTTGCAGGGTGGCTACAGCTTCGTACAGAAAGTTAAAAAGAAACAAGTCCATCGTTAATCTTGTATTCTAAGTACTCTATGGATTGCACTTCAATACAGTAGCGAAAGAAGTATATATTAAATAAGTAATATATAATGTAAAAATCTAAAGTTAAAGACAGAATTCGAACTCATGTCATCACGTTGCGAGCATCCGGCGCTAACCAGTCCAGCACATTTTTGTTGTAGACCATGCTGGAGATATATCACCATGTCTACTCTTATACTCCATCCGTTCCTAAATACTAGTTGACCCGTTGCACCAAATAGCGCGGAGACCCATTAAAGACATGTTGTCGATGAAAATAGTTTCATTTTGCAAGGACATATTTGATACTCGTAGTAGAAAGCCCATGTGTTAAACCATGCTATTTTGAAAATGTCTATCAAAAAGATCATCCAGTAAACCCATGAGCCACAGTTCCTTTCTAATGGAAGCAAGTAACGCAATCTGAGATTGTAATAGTGGAAAGACCATTATCAATATTTTTATTATTCTTATAACTGTAAACAAGGAGACCACTGCCATCTGAATTCAAACATGCACCTGCCATAAAACCAGTAAAATGCACAAACAACACTCGCAAATTGTCATAGGCTTTCTGTAACAAGTAACCACTGTAATTTCTTCAGCGATGACAAGAGCTGGTAGAACGATGGTTGTTTGCTTTGATCGCTGCACCCAAGAACGTTGAGGTCACAGTTAGTGGGGCAAGGAGCAGAAAACAAGAGAAAATAAAATTTTGAGAACAGCGACATATTCTTTGAGAAATGATCTGTCATCTTACTTGTCCCAACATGAAGATATTATGCTAGCCACCAGTGGATTGACCTCTTTGGGAATACCTAGTCGTTTGTTCTGGAACCCAACTGCTCCAAAAACTTGCATTGGATTCAGCCCACTCGAAAGTACAGGCAAAGTTGCTAATTCCCATAGGATAACTCACATAGGGGCAGAAGCTCCTGCTCTAACATGCATACAGAACGAACATAGGATTGTACATATGATAAGTATCTACAAGATAAGCAGCTTGTTGTGTTACCACCTAGACAAAAGCACCTGAGTGGACAAATCAAAACGCTGGACAGTGGCCACATCTAGCACACACGCTTTTCACATAACATTAGAATTTTGGTGCATCCTGGATGAAAGGCTTCTTGGAGACTGAATTCGGGTGGACTCCTGGATCTCCAGTATAGAGATTAATCCAGGAAATTGTCCTATGGAAAATCAAAAATATAAGAACCATGAGCTGAAGGCATGCTTGTAATTAAAACAACCTACATGTAATCCGCCAGGGAGAATGATACTGCAAAAAAGGTTAAATCTCTTGTACTGAAAACCGTGCAAAGGAGTGCCCCCACTGTAATAATCTAAATTTCCTGGGACGTATATTTAATAAGCTCAATTTTGTTCAAATTTCTGGGAATATTAATCATAAAGCCGAAGAACGCATGAAAGAGCAGACCAAATATATCTACCATACGACACCGAAAAAGATATCCATTGGAACTATTTTGTCAACAAATTGACAACCACAATAACCATGACAATCCTGCACAAAAGGCTTGTATACACCAGAATACTTTCACTCATAAATTCTGTCCAAAACCTAAGGTTTATTCTTAGATGCAAATATACTATCAACTCATAAAGCTGAGATATCCCTTTGGACCAGATCACCTAAGCTGGCACTAATATCAACTTTTACTTTGCAATAATCAGAAGATCTTCACACTTTCCTCTGTCCCAAATCTAATAGGTTTACAACCATGATATATGACATTGACTACTGTCATGTTGCATTTCGAAAGCACAAGGGAAAAAGGCACAACAACCACGTGTAGGGCTGCTCCGAGAAACTCAGATGCTTAGTTTTCATCTTGATGTTGTAAGGTAGCAGAGACTCCATAGAAACAAACACATCAAAGCAAAGCGAAAAGAAGAAAAATGGCTACATAGCAAGCAATGATAATGAAAGAGATTTTCAGTTATCACTGACCACCAGAACACTATCGGCTCCATAAAAATGGCTTGGTATTGACTGTTGAATGGCAGAAGAACTGAATATAGAAGAATAAGCCATAAGGCACACTTCTCACAAAAAAAGAGATGGCCACCGTGAAGAAGCACGGGCCTAGAATGTCTGTAGTAACAGAGATGCTACTGTTCAATATAAGTAAACTATTCCGTGAGCAAAAGGAAAACATGCATGTAGCTAGAAATCAAAGAATACACATGTAGCTAGAAAGCAAGGAAGCAAACCTCGAGCAGCAAAACAGAGTTACAACAAAACAGAAGATCAACATGCAGCAACATAGGAGATCGCATAACCTGGTAAATAAACATAAATGAAGTAGTCAGAGCAGGCAAAGAAAACTTCATGCGCCAAGGCATTAAAACATTTTACAGTTCAGTTTGCAAGTTCAAAATTGACGCCATGGCGGCGCACAACTATAGAGTAAAAGATGGATTGCAACTGAAATGTCTCTCCTTGTATTTCCTATATTCCACACACCTAAACTAAACCAGCAAGTTAGCATGTAATTATTTACAAAGAAACACCACAACAACCTAATCAACCATATCCCTTCTTTAATATTTCCTTTCTTTTTTGTAATTCTACTTTTTCAACATGGCACAAGGATTTATGCCAATTTAATCTCACACTAAGATCTAAACTTAGTGTGTGGCATATATGTTAATACCCCCAACCTAAAATCTGAGAAGAGCAAGAACAACAAAACTTAGAAAGTTCCCTTGGTTATTCTAAGTTTTCGTCAAACTGGCAAAATCATTTGTAGGCAACTCAAGTTATACGCCGTGTGCAAGAAGTGAACTTCCTCAGAAACCTCACAAATGTACGACAAGTCAGGTAAGTAACAATATATTGAGGATGAAAAAAAAGCTTATCGATACATGAGTTGAGAAACCAATCATATACCTTCAGATTCAATGACGCAATTATCCTCGAAAGATCTTAAGCCTGGAGGGCCCTTCAACTGAACAAAAAACAGCAAGTCTGCATATCAATCAACACAAGAGACAGCTTGTTAGCAAATCCAGCAGTAAACAAAAAAACACGCTACTAATTCTTAATATCATTTACCTGTAAGATTTGTACACGCAAAGTCATGTTAGTGATTCTTACACCAAATCAGTATACCACCGCCATAGTACTACACCGTCTAATTACTATATGATTGTCAGACTGAAGAAAATCGTTGCAACCCCCTTCTGCCACTTAATGGATGCGGCCTCGTGTTCCTCCGCTTCAGATCAGGAACCTGAGGGAGGAAGAACGGTCGGCGGACGATGGTTATTTCCACTCTTGTTTCAATGTGATCAGGAAGCAAATGCAATCCACTTTCAGAAAACCAAAGTATATATACCTAAAGGATCGGTGTTATAAAAATGTGAGTTACACTCCCCACTTCCATGATCCATAATAAAATAAGAGACTTAGGAAAGGGGCTAGCCTTCACAAATAGCCCAGAAAGAGCAAGCAAAACTTGCAGAGTGGAAGGAGAGCTCACCTGGACCCAAGAATCTGTAGGTGGCCAAGCCAGATGTGACAGGGAGCACAGAGGATCTGAAGAAAGCATACAACTCATTAGGCAATACATTCCTCCCCTACAATCCGTGGCCATGCTGGCCATGCTCGAACCAGAGGTCCACAATGTTGCATCCAGTATCAGCACAACAGTAAGGCAAAGGCATGACTTCGGAACCTAATCCCAAAGCAGCAAAAATAAAATGGCAGTAAGGCGAAGATATGTAAAGATGCAAAGGTTGCATGAACTGGACATGCCAAAATTGACCTTCTCATCTTCGAGTTCCTCCAACAATGCTGCTTCCCCGTTCGAGGAGCTCTCTGTATCAGCCACTCGCCTGCTCATCTTCATGATGCTCACCTCAGCCTGCAAATCCATAAAATTTAATTTAAGCCAAGTATTTTATCAGTAACTCTCGCTCTCTGGGACAAATGTGGACCAGCTAAACTGAATATTCTACATCAGGCCAGAATCTTGACTGATTAATAACTGACATAAGCACTCGACCTGTGAACACTCGCTCTATGGGACAAATGCAGACCAAACTAAACAGAATATTCTACACGAGAACAGAATCCGGACTAATTAATAACGGCATAAGCACTGGACCTGTGAACACTCGCTCTCTGAGACAAATGCAGACCAAACTAAACTGAAGAAACATATAAATTTGTTTTTACCTTCATCCCATGAGAAGCCATAAACCTAGAAATTGCATTAGTTAGAAAGACTGCATAGACATGGCATATGTGCAAATATTTGTCCAATTACAAAATAAGAAAGGGATATTACCAGCACACTTTGGTTATACTACTTGGTTATGTTCAAATGGTACACAAAACCGTATTGGTAGATGAAGAAACGCAATGCAAGATCTTTCAGTCCCCTCTTTTCATCCCTCTCTGAATCCATGTCCCTTCTTTTTCACCCCTCTCTCTGAATCCAGATCCTGGCAATGATCAAGCTTCCAGTCCCCTCTTTTTCATCCCTCTCTCTCAAACACACATGACACATTGCAGCAAACATAACACATCAACTACTGTAATTGAAAACTGAAGCTGTGACTCTCTATTATCCTATTTCAGTAACCATAAACTCTGTACCTAGCAGCAAAGATCTCATAAATGCACATACACATGTTCACAAATTGTATCATCTAAATGCAAGAACAAAGGTTCAAAACAGGGAGGAAAATCACCTTGATTTTCTTCACCCCTTCAGCTAAATTCTTCTTCTTCTCTTCATCCTCAGATCTGTACACTTCATGTTTATAAAACCCATATATCAGCAAAGTTAAACATGTGTGATGGAGAAAGTAATAGGAAAATAGAGAGGAGCACCTCAGCAAGATTTTTGTGGCAAACTCTCCTCTTTCCTCTCTCCTTCTCCCTCCTCTCCTTCCTTCTCTCTCCCTCATCTTCCTTCTCTCCTTAAGGACCGGTCCATGGCCCTGTCATCCACGAGTTAACTGTGGCATGGTGGAGCAGCAGGCACCGCGCGACGCGAGAGAAGAGGGAGTCAAGGGCGCATATCTGGTCGACAGAGTGGCGGGCGCGACAAGGCTGACCCGAGGACCTTGCAAGACGCTGGATCTCGGCGGCGGCAAATCTCCTGGTGCTGCGGCTGGTGATGATGGAGGGGCCGCAAATCCCCTGTTGCGGCGGCTGGTGATGAGGGAGGAGGGAGGAGGGAGATGGTGCGACGGTGTGGCGAGGGAGTGAGGAGGGAGGGGTCAGGGGTGTGGCGGCTGGGCACTGGGGGGCTAGGGTTCACGCCCACGCCCAACCACAGGCCCGCACGTCCCCACGACGTGAGCGCGCGCACGCGGCGCGGCAGGAGAGGCTGCCCCGCGCACCCGAAAAACTGGCACCCAGCCAATCGGAGCTAGCCCGAGACCACATGTCATACCCCGTCCAGGATCTACCACGCGGTGAAAATGGCACAGGTGAATTCCCAGCGAGGATCCAACGGCCAGGAGCGAAAAAAAGACTGCGCTGACCAGCATTGAAGGGCCAACGAAGGACGCGATCGGGGGAGCATTCTCCAAGCTAGTTGGCTAGCCTCTTTATTGTTTTAAATTTGTCTTTTTTAGATTTCAAATGGACTACCACATACGAATGTGTATGTAGACATATTTTAGAGTGTAGATTCACTTATTTTGCTCCATATGTAGTCACTTGTTGAAATCTCTAAAAAGACAAATATTTAGGAACAGAGGGAATAGAAAACAGAGTTGGTGATGATGGTGTGCGTGCCATCCTGCAATATAGGCTGTCGGATTTATATCTAACGGATAGGAAGAAAACTATGGCAATTTTGCAAAAATATACCACACCCCTCTCCACGTTTGCAAATACGGCCTTCCCTCATTCATCCTTTTCTCTCACAAGATAAACTACTCATACAAATGCATCTTGATGTTCCGTGCAACGCACGGGCATCTAGCTAGTTTCTTTTAAAATAGTTACTGCGATAATTGGGTTGAAGTGATATATTTTATGTCTGCCCCGAATGATTCCAGATTCACTAGTAGTAACAAAGAAAAGGTTGCCTTGTTAATTAACAGAAAACAGGGTGAAAACTATCACATGAGGCCGGTAAAAACGAGGCACACTGGGTTCAGCGTCATCGTTGATACGTCTCCAACGTATCTATAATTTATGAAGTATTCATGCTATTATCTTATCCATCTTGGATGTTTTATGGGCTTTACTATGCACTTTTATATTATTTTTGGGACTAACCTATTAACCCAGAGCCCAGTGCCAGTTCCTGTTTTTCCCCTTATTTCAGTGTTTCGAAGAAAAGGAATATCAAACGGAATGAAACCTTCTGGAGAAGTTATTTTTGAAAGGAAAGCGACCTGGGAGACTTGGAGTGCACGTCAGGAAAGCAACGAGGGAGGCACGAGGCAGGGGGCGCGCCCTCCACCCTCGTGGGCCCCTCGTGGCTCCCCTCACGTATTTCTTCCGCCTATATATATCCATATACCCTAAAACTTTCGGGGGACAGAATAGATTGGGAGTTCCGCCGCTGCAAGCTTCTGTAGCCACCAAAAACCAATCGGGACCCTATTCCGGCACCCTGCCGGAGGGGGGAAGCCTCACCGGTGGCCATCTTCATCATCCCGGCGCTCTCCATGACGAGGAGGGAGTAGTTCACCCTCGGGGCTAAGGGTATGTACCAGTAGCTATGTGTTTGATCTCTCTCTCGTGTTCTTGATTTGGCACGATCTTGATGTATCGCGAGCTTTGCTATTATAGTTGGATCTTATGATGTTTCTCCCCCTCTACTCTCTTGTAATGGATTGAGTTTTCCCTTTGAAGTTATCTTATCGGATTGAGTCTTTAAGGATTTGAGAACACTTGATGTATGTCTTGCCGTGTTTATCTGTGGTGACAATGGGATATCACGTGATCCACTTGATGTATGTTTTGGTGATCAACTTGCGGGTTCCGCCCATGAACCTATGCATAGGGGTTGGCACACGTTTTCGTCTTGACTCTTCGGTAGAAACTTTGGGGCACTCTTTGAAGTTCTTTGTGTTGATTGAATAGATGAATCTGAGATTGTGTGATGCATATCGTATAATCATACCCACGGATACTTGAGGTGACATTGGAGTATCTAGGTGACATTAGGGTTTTGGTTGATATGTGTCTTAAGGTGTTATTCTAGTACGGACTCTTGAATAGATCGATCCGAAAGAATAACTTTGAGGTGGTTTCGTACCCTGCCATAATCTCTTCGTTTGTTCTCCTCTATTAGTGACTTTGGAGTGACTCTTTGTTGCATGTTGAGGGATAGTTATATGATCCAATTATGTTATTATTGTTGAGAGAACTTGCACTAGGGAAAGTATATTGTTTTATGCTATTTTACCTTAAAGAGGGTATTTCGGTCCTACCTAATACTGATGATCATGTGCTAAGAACAATTAAGTAGGGTTGGTTCGATGACTGTGAGGATGATGATCGTATGACTTGTTATTAATAACGAGTAGAAGTTGTATGATGATGATTAGTAGGACTTGTTATTATATATGATGATGCATGATGCGCGCATGAAGAGTTATTATATATCAGCGGGTGAAATGAACATGGATTGGATTGAAGTGAAGGCAACATGCATGTGGTGCGTGTCGAAAGTAGTACAATCCAAACTTGATCAAGTTAGGATTAGTATTACTTTCGACATGCACCACATGTTGCCTTCACTTCAATCTAAGCCATGTTTAGGCATAGCAGTACGTACGTAGCGTTGGTAAACCAAGCACGGAGATATAAGAGAGGACACTTCTCTCTAATAGCTACCTAATAACAACCTAAATTAACCCCCCAAAACCCCCAAACCCCCCCCCTTTCAAAAAAAACAAAAACCCCAGCCCCTGAAATGCTGACGCGTGGATGCCTATTGGTCCCGGTTGGTGTCACCAACCGGGACCAAAGGCCCTCCGTCCTGGGCTGGTCGCAGCGGCCACGTGGAGGACCTTCTGTCCCGGTTCGTGTAAGAACCGGAACTAAAGGCCAAGGGCATTAGTAACGACCTTTTAGTCCCGGTTCACAAACCGGGACAGAAGGCCCTCACGAACCGGGACAATAGGCCCTTTTTCTACTAGTGTATGAACCCTAGGCCTTGTTTCCTAGCATTGCAATACCGTTTGTGCTCACTTTTATCATTAGTTACCTTGCTGTTTTTATATTTTTAGATTACAAAAACCTACATATACCATCCATATTGTACTTGTATCACCATCACTTCGCCGAAATAGTGCACCTATACAATTTACCATTGTATTGGGTGTGTTGGGGACACAAGAGACTCTATTTTATTTGGTTGCAGGGTTGCTTGAGAGAGACCATCTTCATCCTACGCCTCCCACGGATTGATAAACCTTAGGTCATCCACTTGAGGGAAATTTGCTACTGTCCTACAAACCTCTGCACTTGGAGGCCCAACAACGTCTACAAGAAGAAGGTTGCGTAGTAGACATCAAGCAGTTTCTGGCGCCGTTGCCGGGGAGGCAAGGTAAGCGGCACTCACACCCCGTCAACTAAGCTCTTTTCTGGCGCCGTTGCTGGGGAGGTGAGTGCTTGAAGGTATATCTTTAGATCTTGCAATCGAATCTTTTAGTTTCTTGTTTTATCACTAGTTAGTATTATAAAAGAAAACTACAAACAATGGAATTAAGGTTGCCTCATATGCTTCATCTTTTTAATGTCTTTTGTGAAAATAAGGATTCCGATAATTGTGCTCAAGTGCTAGAAGAAGAATGCATTAGAATGTTTGGCACTAAATATTTGAATGATGAGCATGATTGCAATGTTCTTAGTACAAATTCTTTGAATATCCATGATGCTAATGATATGCAAAGCCACAAGCTTGGGGAAGCTATGTTTGATGAAGATGATATGTTTAGTCCCCCAAGTTTTGATGAGCAAATTTACTATGATGAAAGCATGCCTCCTATCTATGATGATTATTGTGATGACACGTATGCTTTAAAGAATAATGATAACCATGAAACTTGTCATCTTGATCTTAATTCTCAATCATATGATAGTTATTTTGTTGAGTTTGCTCCCACTACTATTCATGAGAAGAATTCTGCTTATGTGGAGAGTAGTAAATTTTCTATGCTTGTAGATCATGAAAAGAATGCTTTAGGTGCTGGTTATATTGTTGAATTCATTCATGATGCTACTGAAAATTATTATGAGGGAGGAATGTATGCTTGTAGGAATTGCAAGAATGTGCTTAAAGTTTTGAAGTTATGCTTGTTTTGCCTTCCTATGCTAGTTGATTATTGTTCCCATAAGTTGTTTGCTCACAAAAGCCCTATGCATAGGAAGTGGGTTAGACCTAAATGTGCTAGTCATATTCTTCATGATGCTCTCTTTATGTTTCAATTCTTATCTTTTATGCGAGCATCATTGAAATCATCATGCCTAGCTAGGGGCGTTAAACGATAGCGCTTGTTGGGAGGCAACCCAACTTTATTTTTGTTTCTTGCTTTTTGGTTCTGTTTAGGAATAAATAATCCATCTAGCTTCTGTTTAGATGTGGTTTTGTGTTTTAATTAGTGTTTGTGCCAAGTAGAACCTTTGGGAAGGGTGAAGTCTTTATGATCTTGCTGTAAAAAAACAGAAACTTTAGCGCTCACGAGATTAGCTAAAACTTTTTACTGGAGAATGCTATTTAGTTGATTCTTTTTGCAGATGATTACTAGACAAATTCCTCAGGTCCACCAATTTATTTCAGAATTTGTGGATTTCCATAAGTATACGTTTGATACAGATTACTACAGACTGTTCTGTTCTTGACAGGTTCTGTTTTTCGTGTGTTGTTTGTTTATTTTGATGACTCTATGGCTAGTAAAATAGTTTATAAACCATAGAGAAGTTGTAATACAGTAGGTTTAACACCAATACAAATAAATAATGATTTCATTACAGTACCTTGAAGTGGTGTTTTCTTTTCTTTCGCTAACGGAGCTCATGAGATCTTCTGTTAAGTTTTGTGTTGTGAAGTTTTCATGTTTTGGGTAAAGATACGATGGACTATGGAATAAGGAGTGGCAAGAGCCTAAGCTTGGGGATGCCCAAGGCACCCCAAGGTAATATTCAAGGACAACCAAGAGCCTAAGCTTGGGGATGCCCCGGATGGCATCCCCTCTTTCGTCCTCATCCATCGGTAAATTTACGTGGAGCTATATTTTTGTTCACCACATGATATGTGTTTTGCTTGGAGCGTCATTTTATTTTGTTAGTATTTGCCTTCTGTTATTTAGAATAATGTTTTGCATCTCTATTTTCAATAAAAATGTCAAGGATAGCCTTTACCATGCTTATTTTGCAAGTATACATGTTTCTGTTTCAAAACAGAAAGTTTACCGCTGTTGCAAAAATTCCCTAGAAAAGTCATAATGTGATAAAATGTTGAAACCTTTTGCATAATAAGATCTGATAAATTTACTACAGTGGGAATTTTCTTTCATAATTTTTGGAGCTAGGGAATTATGATGAATCTTGCATTCTTTACAGACTGTACTGTTTTGGCAGATTGCTGTTATGTTTGCATTGTTTGCATATGTTTGCTTGTTTAATGATTCTATTTGAGGATAGGAGTATTAAATATGCAGAGGCATTTAGTATGCAATGTTGAATAATAATTTTAGTGATTTTCTACAGTAGAGTATGATAATGTTTTTGCATTGGTTTATACTAACTTATCTCACAAGTCCTTGTTGAGTTTTGTGTGGATGAAGCTTTTGAGATTTAGGGAGACCATGATATGAGAGGAATTAAGGAGACACAAAAGCTCAAGCTTGGGGATGCCCAAGGCACCCCAAGATAATATTTCAAGAAGTCTCAAGCGTCTAAGCTTGGGGATGCCCCGGTTGGCATCCCACCTTTCTTCTTCGACAACTATCGGTTAGTATCGGTCGATCCTAAGTTTTTGCTTCTTCACGTGATGTTTGCTAATCTTAGAATGTCGTTTTCTTTAGCTTTGCTTGCTATTTGAATAAAATACCAAGATCTGAAATTCTTAAATGAGAGAGAGTCTTCACATAGCTACATAATTATTTAACTACTCATTGATCTTCACTTATATCTTTTTGGAGTACTTTGTCATTTACTCGTGTGCTTCACTTATATCCTATGAGTAAATGGTTGAATGATTTGAATGTCATAAATCTAAAATTATATATGTTTCATATGCCTTTCCCATGGGGAGTAATGCCTTCACATATAAGAAGTAGAGGTCGTAAATTTATTGAAGGTTAGCAAACATTGTATTGGTCACTTGAACAATTCATGAAAGAATATTGAAGGAAGAGAGATTTCACATATAAATATACTATCTTGGACATCTTCTATGATTGTGAGCACCATTAATTATTTTCAAACCTGAGCAAATTAGTTGAAGTTGGACAAGGAAGACAACATAATGAGTTATGCTTGGGTATATTTGTATAGAAGTTATATTGTTATGGATCCTCTAACATGTGGTGCTTGCTATTTAGAATCCTTTGCTAGCCAAAATATCTGTACTAAGCAGGAATACTGCTTGTGCATCCAAATTCCTTGAACCAAGTTTATTCCATGAGTGTCCACCATATCTACCTATATGCGGTATTTACCTGTCGTTCCAAGTAAATTTGCATGTGCCAAACTCTAAACCTTCAAATAATAATCTGTTTTGTATGCCCGAATCGCTCATGTAGCGACTAGGGGCTGTCAGTATCTTCCATGCTAGGTGGGTTATTCTCACGATGAGTGGACTCCGCTCATCATTCACGAGAAAATGGCTGGTAAGTGGGATGCCCAGTCCTATGATCAAAAGACCAAAAATAAAATCGCAAATAATTTAAACCAAACTCCCCAAGGAATGTTGATAGTTGGACGGCACCCGTTGTTTCGGACAAGCCGTGGAGTGTGAATGTTGGTGGAGAGGGAGTAAAAACTTTACCTTTCCGCGTGGGAACCGCCTATAATGTATCTAGTATGGAAGATATTGGGAACTCTTGGCCGTTATGTTGACAATGAAAGC
Organism: Triticum aestivum; assembly: GCF_018294505.1. Lineage (NCBI taxonomy): Eukaryota > Viridiplantae > Streptophyta > Magnoliopsida > Poales > Poaceae > Triticum > Triticum aestivum. Next base: position 173,168,794 of record NC_057808.1, on the reverse strand, counting down.
ATACCTCTCAAAATTATTTTCATCTCTGTTTTTGCTTCGAGCTCTGGCACCTCTGCAAATCCCTGCTTCCCTCTGCGAAGGGCCTATCTTTTACTTTTATGCAAGAGTCAGTAGTATTCCTTCTCATTCCAACCTACTCTTTAGTTGGCAAGCATCATGTGATGGAAAGATCTAAGCATATATGGCCATTCAAATATATTTGATCATGAATTATTATTGTTGACATTACCCTTGAGGTAAAAGGTTGGGAGGCGAAACATTAAGCCCCTATCTTTCTCTGTGTTCGATGAATACTATTTGTTCTAAAATTATGCTTTGAGTGGTAGCAATCATGAAAGACTAAATGATAGTTGAGTATGTGAAGTTTGCTGAATCAAAGCTCTGACATAGACTCTTCCTGAAAATAAGATGAATTGCAATTGTTTGATGACTGAGAACATAGTTTGTTAGTTTTCAAGAAAGTTTATGATCTATACTTTAACATGTGAATAGTTTGTTACTTGATCATGCAAAGTTCTATGAGTTGAGCTACTGTTATGACATATAATGATGCTACAAAAGGTGATTGAAATTATCATTGATCAAACTTATGCACCTGCTAGCATTCACACTTCATAAATTCTTTCTTTTATCATTTACCTACTCGAGGACGAGCACGTTAAGCTTGGGGATGCTGATACGTATCCAACGTATCTATAATTCAGGAAGTATTCATGCTATTATATTATCCATCTTGGATGTTTTATGGGCTTTACTATGCACTTTTATATTATTTTTGGGACTAACCTATTGACCTAGAGCCCAGTGCCAGTTCCTATTTTTTCCCTTGTTTCAGTGTTTCGAAGAAAAGGAATATCAAACGGAGTCGAAACGGAATGAAACCTTCGGGAGAAGTTATTTTTGGAAGGAAAGCAACCCGGGAGACTTGGAGTGCACGTCAGGAAAGCAACGAGGGAGGCACGAGGCAGGGGGGCGCGCCCTCCACCCTCGTGGGCCCCTCGTGGATCCCCTGACGTATTTCTTCCGCCTATATATATATATCCATATACCCTAAAACTTTCGGGGAACAGAATAGATCGGGAGTTCCGCCGCCGCAAGCTTCTGTAGCCACCAAAAACCAATCGGGACACTATTTCGGCACCCTGCCGGAGGGGGGAACCCTCACCGGTGGCCATCTTCATCATCCCGGCGCTCTCCATGACGAGGAGGGAGTAGTTCACCCTCGGGGCTAAGGGTATGTACCAGTAGCTATGTGTTTGATCTCTCTCTCGTGTTCTTGATTTGGCACGACCTTGATGTATCGCGAGCTTTGCTATTATAGTTGGATCTTATGATGTTTCTCCCCCTCTACTCTCTTGTAATGGATTGAGTTTTCCCTTTGAAGTTATCTTATCGGATTGAGTCTTTAAGGATTTGAGAACACTTGATGTATGTCTTACCGTGCTTATCTGTGGTGACAATGGGATATCACGTGATCCACTTGATGTATGTTTTGGTGATCAACTTGCGGGTTCCGCCCATGAACCTATGCATAGGGGTTGGCACACGTTTTCGTCTTGACTCTTCGGTAGAAACTTTGGGGCACTCTTTGAAGTTCTTTGTGTTGATTGAATAGATGAACCTGAGATTGTGTGATGCATATCGTATAATCATACCCACGGATACTTGAGGTGACATTGGAGTATCTAGGTGACATTAGGGTTTTGGTTGATATGTGTCTTAAGGTGTTATTCTAGTACGGACTCTTGAATAGATCGATCCGAAAGAATAACTTTGAGGTGGTTTCGTACCCTACCATAATCTCTTCGTTTGTTCTTGTAACACCCCGGATGTAACTTTCCATATTTGTAACTCCAACTCTTGCCATTTTTGGCTATGTGTATGATATTACCTTCGTGTTCGGGTTTTGTTTTCCGTTTTGCATTTTTTTCTTGTCATGCATCTCATATCATGTCATCATGTGCATTGCATTTGCATACGTGTTCGTCTCAGGCATCCGAGCATTTTTCCCGTTGTCCGTTTTGCAATCCGGCACTCCCACCTCCTCCGGCGCACCCCTTTTGTTTTCGTTTTGTGAGCGGGTGTCAAATGTTCTCGGAATGGACCGAGGCTTTTCAAGTGGCCCTAGTATACCACCGGGAGACCACCGGTCAAGTTTCGTTCCATTTGGAGGTCGTTTGGTACTCCAACGGTTAACCGGGTAACCGCAGATGCCTTTTTTGTGTGTGCAGCAAAACCCCTCTCTAAACAGCCCACAACTCCTCTAAGTCACTTCCATGCTGTAGGTCGTTCGATCACGATCGTGTGGGCGAAAACCGCACCTCAGTTGGACTCTCCTAGCTCCCTCTACCTATACATACACCCCCCCTCCCGAAACATTCGCAGTCCAAACCCTAAAAAAAATCCCCGCCGCCACCGGACGTGTCCACCGCCGCCGGACGCATCCCCGCCGCCGCGCCACCGCGTCGCCTCTTCCCCGCGCCGCCGCCTCCTCCTCTGCCGTCCGCCGCCGCCGCCTCTTCCCCCGACTCCGGCCGCCGTCCCCTTCTCCTCTCCCGTCGCGGGCGACGAGCCCGAGCCGAGCCGTGGTCCCGATCCAGATCGGGTCAACTCAGGAGGTTGACCCCGAGACCCCCCGAAATATTCCCAAGTCATATGATTTTTACAATATGTGCACATGTTCATTGCATCGTAACTCTCTGCATATAGCTCCGTTTCAGCGTGTAATATATCGGAATGTTCGTCTCGTGATGCTCTACATTTTGTTCCATTGGACCATGTTCATTAGCGTCCATCTTGATGCCCAAATCTCTGGTGCAAGAGTGCTAGTTGCTGTTGTCTGCTGTTACTTAGCAGAACTTGGAGATTTGTTATTTTTGTGCATTTAATCTGTGCATCTTATGGGCATGAGCTCTACATGTGTTTTTTTTATGCCATGCCATCTTTACAGAGGTATATGCCATGTATTTTTGTGATCTCTGTGGTGACTAGCACAAGCATGCAAACTAGGCTCCGTAATGTTTCTGATTTCAGGGACTTAGTATTTTCTCCAAGTCTTTGTCTGCTGTTATTTTGTTGCCATGTAAACTTGATGCTACAGAGAGATCCATGCATATTTTGGAGATGTTCAGTAAGGATGTTTTGTAGATATTATTGTAATTGATCCATTCCTGCCCTTGTTTGCAATTATGGAGTGCCATAGCATGACTCAATCTTGCTCTACTTTTGCTATAAAATATTTCTGACAGATTGTTTACGTGTTATTCAATTTTGCCAAGCTTGTTGTAGTTGTTCCATTTATGCTATGTACTTGCTCTTGCCATGGATAGCTTCATAAACATGCCATCTTGCTGTAGGTATGCTTGTTTTGTCATGAATAGATCTGTAGTGAGTGCATCAAGCTCACCAAGATGCCTTCATATTATTGTTTCTGCCATGCTCTGTTTTCTGCCGTGTCTGAAACCTGTTAACGAAACTTGCTGCGTTTACATGGTTGCCATCATATCTTCTGGTCCTTTTTGTCTTATGGTCAGTAAGGGATTTTTGTTATATGCAGTTAGTAGAATACTATCATGCCTTGTTTTGCCATGTTAAGTTCCTGTAGCAGGTTGTTTTCGTGCTCTGAACATTGCTACCTGATGCTGTTTCAGGCATGTCCAGTAATTTCACCAAGTGTGTAAACCTGATATCTTTTGCACTTTTTCCATGCTTGTTTGAGCCTGTTATGTTGTGATCTAGCCGTAGCTCAGTGTTCATCTTTTGCCAAGCATCTCCTGTAGATTACTGCCATATGCTTTGTTGCTATGTTGGGGTGTTGTGGCATTGTTACTTGTTGCATTCTAAGTGCTATCATGTTGTTAATCGCAGATTCGTGTCATTTTTGTTTTGCTTGCCATTTGCAAACCGTGCATCCGTTTCCGGTGATCTTTATATCGATTTCAACCGAAATCATCTCATCTTTCCAGTGGCATGCTTGGTTTGTCAAGTTACTGCCTTGTCCATCATTTTTCGTCCGGAGCACGCATATGCATCGCATATCATATCTTGCATATCATTCATGTTTTGCACCATGTTGTTTGTGCTTTTCCCGTGATTGATTGTGGTTCCGTTGCTTGTGATCTTGTCTTGGGTAGAGCTGGGAGATGAGTTCGTGAACGAGGAACCTGTTGAGTACACTTACGAGGATCAAGCTTTCGACAACTCTGAGAACCTTGCAGACAAGATGACCATACCCTCGAAATCACTTCTATCTTTGCTTTGCTAGTTGTTCGTTCTATTGCCATGCTGCGCTACCTACCACTTGCTATATCATGCCTCCCATATTGCCATGTCAGCCTCTAACCATCCTTTCCTAGCAAACCGTTGTTTGGCTAAGTTACCGCTTTTTGCTCAGCCCTTCTTATAGCGTTGCTAGTTGCAGGTGAAGTTGAAGTTTGTTCCATGTCGGAACATGGATATGTTGGGATATCACAATATCTCTTATTTAATTAATGCATCTATATATTTGGTAAAGGGTGGAAGGCTCGGCCTTATGCCTGGTGTTTTTGTTCCACTCTTGCCGCCCTAGTTTCTGTCATACCAGTTTTATGTTCCTTGAGTTTGCGTTCCTTACGCGGTTGGGTGATTTATGGGACCCCCTTGACAGTTCGCCTTGAATAAAACTCCTCCAGCAAGGCCCAACCTTGGTTTTATCATTTGCCACCTAAGCCTTTTTCCCCGGGTTTTCGCGAGCCCGAGGGTCATCTTTATTTAAACCCCCAGGCCAGTGTTCCTCTGAGTGCTGGTCCAAACTAGAGCCACTTGCAGCACCACCTTGGGGAAACTCGAGGATTGGTTTTAGCTATACGTAGTGTTCATCCGGTGTGCCCTGAGAACGAGATATGTGCAGCTCCTATCGGGATTTGTCGGCACATTTGGGCGGCTTTGCTGGTCTTGTTTTACCATTGTCGAAATGTCTTGTAAACCAGGATTCTGAGACTGATCGGGTCTTTCCGGGAGAAGGTTTATCCTTCGTTGACCGTGAGAGCTTATGATGGGCTAAGTTGGGACACCCCTGCAGGGTTTTATCTTTTGAAAGCCGTGCCCGCGGTTATGAGGCAGATGGGAATTTGTTAATGTCCGGTTATAGAGAATTTGACACTTGACTTAGTTAAAATACATCAACCGCGTGTGTAGCCATGATGGTCTCTTCTCGGCGGAGTCCGGGAAGTGAACACGGTTTGAGTTATGAATGACGTAAGTAGGAGTTCAGGATCACTTCTTGGTCATTACTAGATGACGACCGTTCCGTTGCTTCTCTTCTCGCTCTCATTTGCGTATGTTAGCCACCATATATGCTTAGTGCCTGCTGCAGCTCCACCTCATTACACCATCCTTTCCTATAAGCTTAAATAGTCTTGATCTCGCGGGTGTGAGATTGCTGAGTCCTCATGACTCACAGATTCTACCAAAACAGTTGCAGGTGCCGACGATGCCAGTGCAGATGATGGGATCGACCTCAAGTGGGAGTTCGACGAGGAACGTGGTCGTTACTATGTGTCTTTTCCTGATGATCAGTAGTGGAGCCCAGTTGGGACGATCGGGGATCTAGCATTTGGGGTTATCTTATTTTCATTTGGATCTTGACCGTAGTCGGTCTATGTGTGTATTTTGGATGATGTATGGATTATATTTATGTGTTGTGTGAAGTGGCGATTGTAAGCCAACTCTCGTTATCCCATTCTTGTTCATCACATGGGATTGTGTGAAGATGACCCTTCTTGCGACAAAACCACAATGCGGTTATGCCTCTAAGTCGTGCCTCGACACGTGGGAGATATAGCCGCATCATGGGTGTTACAGTTCTCCTCTATTAGTGACTTTGGAGTGACTCTTTGTTGCATGTTGAGGGATAGTTATATGATCCAATTATGTTATTATTGTTGAGAGAACTTGCACTAGTGAAAGTATGAACCCTAGGCCTTGTTTCCTAGCATTGCAATACCGTTTGTGCTCACTTTTATCATTAGTTACCTTGCTGTTTTTATATTTTCAGATTACAAAAACCTATATCTACCATCCATATTGTACTTGTATCACCATCTCTTCGCCGAACTAGTGCACTTATACAATTTACCATTGTATTGGGTGTGTTGGGGACACAAGAGACTCTTTGTTATTTGGTTGCAGGGTTGCTTGAGAGAGACCATCTTCATCCTACGCCTCCCACGGATTGATAAACCTTAGGTCATCCACTTGAGGGAAATTTGCTACTGTCCTACAAACCTCTGCACTTGGAGGCCCAACAACATCTACAAGAAGAAGGTTGCGTAGTAGACATCAATCGTCACTACAGCTGTGCGCGCACAAGAAGTCTACATATCGAGGGGGCTACTGAGCGAGGCACAGAGACACAATGTCCGAGAGAGAAACCAATTGACAGATTACGACCAGATCGAGTTGTCACCCTTCTGCTGTCATTGCTGGGGTAGGGGGGAGGGGGAGGGAGAGAAAGACGTATCGAGAGTGTGCGCGGTAGGCACAGAGGTACAACTAGTGAGTGTGTGTATGTGTGTGTGTGTTTGAAAGAGGAGTAGATAGATTACTATCAAGATCGAGGTGCCGCCCTACTCCTTCCGTGTCGGGTAGTGTGTGTGCGTGTGTGTGTGTTTGAGAGAGAAGCCAGTCGATAGATTAGTATCAAGATCGAGGTGTCACCCTACTCCTTCGGTGTTGGGAAGTGTGTGTGTGTGGTTGTGTGGGTGTGGGTGTGTGTGTCGGGGGGGGGGGGCAGTGACACTTACATATCCCTACTCTTATAAAAAACAGAGTTGGTGATGATGGTGTTCCTGCCATCCTGCAATATAGGCCATCCGATTTATACCCGATGGATAGGAAGGAAACTGTGGCAATTTTGCAAAAAGATACCCACACCCCTCTCCGCATTTGCAAATAAGGCATTCCCTCGTTCATCCTTTTCTCCCACAAGATAAACTACTCATACAAATGCATCTTGATGTTCGGTGCAACGCATGGGCATCTTGCTAGTAGGGAGAAGGAGTTTGTGTTACACATATCTAGCTATATTAAGGGATAGGTAGATAGGATTTGTGCGAGGCATACTTAAAGCATCACGAAGATAAACAAAATTGTGTGCATGCAAGTGCCGGAAAAAATGAAGCGAGAAATAATGTGTGTGTGTGTGAGAGAGAGAGGGGGAGAGAGAGAGAGCGAAATCTCAAAACAAAAGGTGCTCTATTGGAATCCCATTGTATGTATTCATATGGTTCCAGAACTCGAGTTAACCTTAGGCATATGTGTGAGAGACATTATTATACTTTGAGACATTAGTGGCTATGGGTGGGCGGAATTAAAGGGGTGGGCGTGTTCGACAGAGAGAGCGTGTGTGTTTCTGTGTGAGAGACTTGTAGGACGGGGTAGAAAGACGAATTCTAACCTTGACGGAGGGAGATAAATACATGAAGTGCGCGTGTGTGATTCCGATGCCCACAGGGAAATGAGATATGTATGCATGTGAGAGAGATTGCACAATTCATTCACGTATCACTATCTAGCGATCGTGGATGTGCATCGCTTGAACATAAATCAATATCTACTTCGTATCGTGGCCAAAGGTACAATATCGATTCAACGCTATAAAGATTGGACACTCACATATCACATTTTTTCTATTTAAATAAACCTTTTTAGTTGTGCATGCCAAAGTTACAGTGATGTTTCTTCAAACAACCAATGTAGCTATCATGTACATGCACCATTGTTACTCTTGCATTCAAAATCATTAGTCTTGGATGATTTAAGGTTCTATTATGAAGTAATATATGTAATATTCATATATGAATTCAACGGGTACACAAAGCTATCATGTACATGCACCATTGTTACTCTTGCATTCAAAATCATTAGTCTTGGATGATTTAAGGTTCTATTATGAAGTAATATATGTAATATTCATATATGAATTCAATGGGTACACAATTTATGAAATGGAGGCTATGTTATCATATGAGGTAACACTTTTAAGTAGCGGACTACAATATCCATTTCTTTTTGTGCGCCTCTACACTAAGACGTCAATGCATTATGTTTAAAGTAAATAACCAATTACACTAAGTTATCTATTTACACGAAAAATACATAGGCTGAGCGTTTGATCCCTTTTTTGTGAACGCGCCACTACACCCATACGATTGGCCGCGCCCGTGTGAACGTCTAAGTTATCGGCGCATCATCCCGAGTTATTGTCTTTTTTTCTGGGGTGGACTTCACACTAGTTATTAACTGTTGACGCATGCCCTGTGTACACAGTATCGCATGACCTTCCCGCTAGCACGGTCCAAAATTAGTTGAAACTGGATATGAACGATCCCGCGGGCGGCAAAATCTCCCGCCTCCTTCTAAAATTTCCGCCACCTTAGTCTTTAGCATGCGAAATTCCCCTTTTGTCCTTGGTGCACGAAGACCAACAGATACAATACCGCCCTCATCTACATAATAGGTCGGGGCTGCTTTGGTAACTTCTGGTTCCCCCCACTACACGACACCCCCATTTCCTCTCCCCTCCCGCAAAAACGACTAACTCCACAGCACCAGAGCATCTCACATCACACCATCCGTACTTCATCGGCCTTTCTCCCCTCCCCTCTCAAAACCCTAGACTGCTCATCCACCGGCGTACCAGAGCCCATTCACTGCCAGCGGCGTCCACCTCACCGGATCTGCTTCTGCGGCTGCATCTACCCCTCCCACCTCCCCTAGAAACAAGTAGACTGCTCATCCACCACTGTACCACAGCCCATTCAGTGCCGGCCTTGTCCACGGCGCCGGATCTGCTTCGCCGGTACTCTCGTCAAGCACAGCGCATCTGCAGCGGCTCATTCGTACTCCCCACCGAAGACGCTTCGTCCACACCCCCCGGAGCCGCCACACCGACGCCCCGGTCGACGGCCTCTAATCCTCTTCGCCGACACCTTCCTCAACCTTACCGAAGCCGCTTCGCCGACACCATCGTCAACCCCACCGAAGTAGCTTTGCCTATACCATTTTCAACCCTACCGGGGCCGCTTTGCCAACTCACAATTCCACGGCCTCAGATCCTCTTCCTCGCACCCTCATCCAACCTACCGGAGCAGCTTCTGACGCCCCGTCCACGGCCGCAGATCCGCATCGTCGACACCATCCTTAACCCAACCACCGGAGCAGCTTCACCTACACCCTCGTTCACGGCCACAGATCCACTTCACCCACACCGTAGTCCACCCTACCGGAGCCGCTCCACAAACACCCTACAAGACGGTTCTAGATCTCCTTACCGGACCCCGACAGCCAGCGCAGTGTTATCACCCTTGACGTTTCTAACCTGATTCCCACCGTCTGGTAAGATGCCAAGCACCCGCCATAGCCTAGGTACTTGTAACCTTTAAACCCGTCCAGCATCACCTGCCCGATCTACTTCAAATATACTAACAGGTCGCTGTTACCTGTTATGCAGCTGGCAAACACTACAAGGACGATGTTTCTTCTGGATCTAACAGCTTGGCCAACCAAGATCCTGGACCGAGGCATTGCTATGATCTTGTAAGCGTGTCTCTCTCTCTCTTGTATTGTTCTGTGCCTGCCAGCGTGCTTTGCTAGGATTTTCGACCGGTAATCCCTTTGTGCAGACAATGATTCCTACTACTGGCTGCTAAATTAGATATGTAGATGTCATACATGATACTACCTCGTACCTCCGTTCCTAAATATAAGTATTTCTAGAGATTCCACTATAGGCTACATACGGAGCAAAATGAGTGAATCTACACTCGAAAATGCATCTATATACATCTGTATGTGGTCCATACTGGAATCTCTACATAGACATATATTTAGGAACAGAGGCAGTACATTACACAAAATCGTAGGTGGCATGTAGGAATTCCAGTACACTACATTAGGCTCCCTTAGAGTGCCTGTTAGTCCAGCACACAGAGTCATGGCTAGTTTATGCTACGCACACAATCATTAATTGGTGGTTTAAATATGCGCAAGGTGTCAGGACCCCGATTCCAAGTCACATCGATCTAGCCGGTAACACCTCATATCACTTTGCGGCCACACGCACGGTATTCCCACGGGTGTCGCCTTACCATGGCCCGGGACCGTTTGCGCCTTTTGGCTCACGTATATGATAGTGTCGCTAGCATCCATATGACAGAGAACCCGGGCCGACATGACTAGTCGTGAACCCAAAGTGGCACTAACTTACGGGGACAGGCATACATGAATCAACATCGAGCATGTCGGTCAGCAGCGTGCGAATCCGGGCTGTAGCACTGGGCTAACAGGACTCCGGTGAACCGGGCTGCAGCAGGCTAGGCAGGACTCCGGACGTCACCGCGTGACATTTCCCCGAAGGGACAGACACAGGAACGAAGTGAATCACATGCCGGCCAGTCAAGTGTTCCGGAGCAGTAGTGCTGGGCTAGCAGGACTCCGGTGAACCGGGCTGTAGCGGACTACTATGGCTCATGGAAGCACAAGACTACATTTCCCCATAAGAGAGGCTACCAAGGATAAACAACTAGGTTGTCGGATCCCACACATACCAAGCATTTCAATCATACACACAATATGCTCGATATGTGCAAATACAACATGGAATCACAACAAGACTCTACGACTCATAGTATTTATTTATTAGGCTCTGAAGAGCCAGATATTACAAACATGGGTCTCATGACCCAACATTCAGAGCATACAAGTCAAAGCACATGCGGAAGCTTAACATGCATGGGTACAGACATCTATAAATGAAAAAGGCTGAGAAGCCTGACTATCTACCAGATCCTGCCGAGGGCACAAGATTGTAGCTGAGGTATCAAGCTAAACGTCGAAGTCCACACGGAACTACTAGCGAGACTGACGTCTCTCTGCAAAACATAAAATAGGCAAACGTGAGTACGATTGTACCCAACAAGACTTACATCAGAACTATCTACATATGCATCAGTATCAAAAGGGGGTGGTGGAGTTTAACTGCAGCAAGCCAGCTTTGACTCGGTGGCTATCCTAAGCTACAATTGCAAGTAACCCTTTTGAGGTGGCGCACACGAGTCCACATATTCACCATATCAACACACCACTATGGATCCGCTCCCGTCTCCCTACGAGAACGCCATCCATAGCACTCACGCTTATCTTGCGAGTTTTAGAGTATCCACTTTCACTTGTCTATGAACTGTACAGGCAACCCAGAAGTCCTTTACCGCGGACACGGCTATTCGAATAGATGATGTTAACCCTGCAGGGGTGTACTTATTCACACACGCTCTCGCCACTTACCACCATGTACACGTCGTGTACCTCAGCAACCTTCAAGCGGAAGCCTGGCGAGGGAGTCGGCCACGACCTGACTAACCACACAAGTCTCTCGTCCAGGTTTATCGCCTATTCGGGTTCCATCCGCAAGGAGATCCGGCCGGGGTGTCGCTCACGGCCCCAAACGATGTGTGCAGGGTTCCCAAGCCCACCTCGACGGATGGATCTACGCTTGGTACACCATGCCATGGTGCCTAGTCTGTCCCAAGCCCACCTGTACTGGGTACCACTTGGTAGACTACTAACACAACCTACAAACACCAGAAACTAGTTGCAACTCCTGGACAGAGATCGAGGCGGTTAATAAGCCGAGAGGGGTCGAGTTACCGGAACCCAATGTGTGGTAGTAATTGTTCATGGATCACAAACACAGAACTCAGTTCCTGAGGACGGCTGCGATGAGACAACCCACCATGTACTCCTACATGGCCTCTCACCGCTACCTTTACCAAATCGTGTTCACATACTTAGCTCTCACACAGTAGGACATGTTCACCACTTTCCAATTCATTCCCGATGAATCAGACCTGACACAACTCTAAGCAATAGCAAGCATGACAAACAAGCATGAATGAGTAGGCACATCAGGGCTCAAACAACTCCAACTCATGCTAGTGGGTTTCATCTATTTACTATGGCAATGACAGGTCATGCAGAGGAAAGGGGTTCAACTACCGCAGCAAGTAACAGATGAAACGTTGTTGTCCTAATGCAGTAAAAGAGAGCTGGAGCGAGAGAGTGGGATTGTATCGGAATGAACAAGGGGGTTTTGCTTGCCTGGCACTTCTGAAGATAGCATTGAGTCTTCATTAGTGTCAACGATCACAACGCCGGAACATCGTCTACCGAGAGGGGACAAATACCAGCAACAGAGAAGAAATTCAATCAATGCAATGCACAATATGATGCATGATCATGACATGGCAATATGAATGTGTTCTGGGCTAATGCAAGCTAGAACAGATTGAGATGAGTCCATTTGAACCAAAGATTCAAATGCAAACCCATTTTATAAAGTCATATAAGTGCATTATCTTGTTTCATCTAAACAGCAAGGTTAGGTTTCTCTAACATGCATGAAAATGGTACAGATGGAAAGATTGGATTTTTCTGATCATTTTTCATATATAAATTATTTCATTTGGAGTTACGGTTGAATTACTATGTTTTTTTAGAAGTTTAGGCAATTTCTGGATTTTCTAATTATTTAGAAATAAACTAATTCCAGAAAATGCATTACTGCGTCAGCACTACGTCATGCTGACCTCAACAGGTCAATAGACCGGGTCCAGGTCAAACCTGACCAGTGGGTCCCACTGGTCAGTCTCACAGTGCTGGCTCGGGTCACAAACAGGTGGGGCCAGTCAACGGTGACGTCAGCGGGTCAACTGACCTGTGGGGTCCACGTTTGTTAGGTTAAAATTTAACAGGGGTTTACCCCCGCAGTTAACTAGGGGGGTGGGGCCGGTCTGTCAGTGGCACAGGGCGGGATTAACGCGCTAATTAGCCTCAAGCTAATGACGCCATGTCATCTCACCGGAGTTGAACGCCGGCGAGCACATCCGACGACGGATGCTCCTCGGGATCGAGCTACGGGCAACCATTTGCTTCGCCGTTTGCTTCTACGGGTTCCTCGGGTTCACGGGCATCCAAAGGAGCAAGCGAGAGGAGATGGGGTGAGCTGTGGTGTCGGCGGTGGCGAGCGAGGCGGCGGCCGGAGTTCGGCGTTCGTGAGTTTTGCTGCTGCGGCTCGCGGTCGAGCGAACCAGTGCGCTAGGGATGCACTACGCGAGGTTGCGAATGCGTTGCACACCGACGGATGACCAAATGGTCACTGAAGTGACGCCGGCGTCGAGCTCGTGCGGCGGGGCGTTTCGGTCAGCGCGGAATCAACGGCTACAGGTCGCGAACGGCGTCGGGGTAAGAGGGAAACGGCGTAGGAGCTCACATAGAGGCTGTAGGGATGCTTAGCACGCTCGGGGATGGCTCGGAGGTGTCGAATCGGCGGTGGCGATCTCCGGTGCCCGAGGTTGAAGACGAGGGCAAAGGCGGCGTTGTGGGGCGTCCGGCGTCGCGCGGCTCGGTGTGGAGGTCGAGGATGAAGCGGCGGAGCTCTTGGTAAGCTCGAGAGGTCGAGGGGGCGGCAGTGGCTGCGGTGGTGCTCGGCGGCGCACTGCGGTGCGCTCGGGCGCGAGGTGGAGAGGAGCCAGAGGAGAGAAGAGGCGCTGGGAGAGCCAGAGAGGGTCAAGGGGGTGGCGTGGCTTCACCAAGGAGGGCCAGGGCAAAGCGGCAAGCAGGAGGTGGCCGTGCGTGTGCCGGCGGGCGTCGGCCACGCGCGCTCCAGTCCTTCTGGCGTGAGCTGGAAGAAGACAAGGGAGAGAGATGGGCTGGGCCAGCAGTGTTGGGCCAATACAGTGTAGGCCAGGTAAGTGGCTCAGGTACTCTCCTTTCTGCCTTTTCTGTTTTTTTTATTTTGTTCTGTTTGTTTTTATTTAGTTTAGGCACTAAATCAGTTTAATAAATTCTGAAAATTATTGTGGATGTTAGATGAACTATTCCAGAGCTCCACAAATAACTTCAGAATATTTGGACCATTTAAAATATATATAGCATTTAAATGGCTCCAACTCAAATACTTTTGTGTTAATTCAAGAATCCAAAAATGACCTAAAAATATATTCATCATTTTTGGCAGAGGTTTTCACCTTAACCAGAAATCATGAACTTTTCTTAGAGCATTTTGGGTTCATTGAAAACGTTTTTATTTGAACCTATTTGAATTCATTTGGTGCTAGGGTTTATCAATCCCCAATTCAACTTTAAATGAAATTTAGACATGATGCAGCAATCAAGCTAGTCCAAGTGCATAGCAAGGCTAGGGACGTGACAACTCACCCCCACTAAACAAAAATCTCGTCCCGAGATTCAAGCGTAGGGTAAGATGAAAGGGGAACGCAAACTAACATAATCTTCATGATCCAATTGTTCTTCTCGAAGATGTTGATTCATTGCATCACCTTGATCTCGATGTCTTGCTTTGAGAACTACATCCAACATAACAACGAGTAGAGAGAGAGAATTTTAGAAGAATCGATCTTTCTGAGATTCGAGCAACTTAGGATCATCTTAATGATCACAAGATCAATTCACGGAATGAGACATAGAAACATCTCTGGAGGTAAGAGGCAAAACATGCATCAGAGGGACGGAAGAAACAATTTGACGAGGGTTTCAAAGTAGCGAGGAAAATTGCCATGATTCGATAACGGGGCACCTTGGGGAAGGTGACTCGCAGAATTATTACCTCAAGTGACAAAAGAATTACTTGTGATACTGAGATCATTGGAACTCTTTATACCAGCCTAAGGCAATCACAAACGATCATTTGAAGGAGTTCGAAAGGATGACATACTCGGACTAGAACGAAAGATGTGGACTACCTTGTTGAAGACAACGTGATGGATGATTTCTGCCTATCATCGAAATTGGATGGGACCCATGGTAGGACCTCTTTTGAAGATGATCCCGAATGAGAATTACTAAGGAGGCAGCCCATAGTGAAATGGCACGAAGACGGTGCAAGCTAGGAACAAAATGCAAATGTTGGAATGTTCCAACCATCATATCTGCCTGAGATTCAGATCTGGTTAGAAACAGGATACTTCAGACTCACATGTCTGAAAAGAAGAGTTGCAACACAAGTCGACGAGATAACGTTGCGAGACTCTCGGGAGATGAACTACGATAGCAAGCTCCAAAACATGAGCTGGTTCTGCTACACACATGTGAACATGTTGTCCAAGACAAGCATGACCACAGAGCAGTCTTACAATACAACACTACCGAGTTCAGGTGGGGAACCATCATTAATGACATCAAAGTCTCAACGCGTGGAAGTCCAAAGAATTCACCTTAGAACAGACTCCTTTATCTTGAACAAATCAATCAGTGGCTTGGTGTGCTAGGGATGCATATGGAATGAAGATGATTAGTCTATCATACCACTGAATACTTTGCACGTGCATGATTGACTTGGGATGGTACCAAAGGAAACAAAAACAATCTTTCTCGAACTCATGGCGGCAACTTACAACTAATGCACATGAGCTTAGACGAAGTCACTTCTTTCATCCAAATATATACTTCATGAGCTAGCACGAAGAAAATGCTTTCAAAAAGTTTCCAACACTAGCTTATATGTTCATTATGAATCATGGAGGAGATAAAAATGTTGCCGATGGGCTCAGCAACAATTTATCCAGGCTCCCATATAGATGGAATTCCATAATTAAGTGAACACGAAGATAGCATTGGTCAGACCAAAAGATATAATGGTGTATGCTCGAGGAAACAACCACGAGTAAGACAACATTACGAACATCGTTGGTTCTGATTTGATTTGACGATAGCCCACACTCAAATCAAAGTATTGACAAGACAGTAGATCCAACAATTGATCACAGGGATCAATCAATGAAGATATCATCTTTCTTCAACACACACACAAAAAGATATCCCTTAGTGATGAACTGAGTCAGATAAGCTTTTATCTTCCAACTCTCCAAGTTGTTGTTTGGCTTAACCAACTAGCTCAGGGGTATCCAACACGGATTCTTGGAGAAAGAGTGGTTTATAGGAAAACCATTTGATCACGAGCTCAACATAGCGGTCAGGTGACAACCTGGTGATACTTCTGAGAAGATATTCGGAAAATCACGAACCACCGATATGTTACTAAGCTCGAGAACAATCTTGCTTTTCAGGGCAAGATGATATGATCAACTGAGCAAGGGTTTGACAAAATCCTAACTCATTGATTGAAGAGTGCACCAAAAATAAGGACTAGGTAGCACGATCAATCTTAGGATGATGATTCAATAACCAGCACACTAAGAATGAGAGTGTTGTCCATTAACTACCAAGCAACACGGTTGCTAGGAGTATTGATTTCACACATCATGGTTCACTTGTCGGCATTCCGATTGCGACAACACGGGACCGGAGAATGAAAATGATGGCAAGAAATATCACTGCATCAAGAATTTGCAAGAGGCTGTGGAATTCTCACGTCATTCTTGATAAGAAAGAAGGTGACACTCCACGGTAGAATAGAGCAAAAGCTGGATTGGCATTTTGCCCTGCGGAGCACAACTACTTTGATCCAATCCTCGAAATGGACAAGGTACTGGAGTTTGTTTCTCCTAGTCATTCTGAATTAGAACGGCACGACGGACCACAAGAATAATAGGCATCGATAACACGGATGCACAACTAGTCCTGACTATCAATTGATAGACAATGGTCGGAATACAAGTGAAGAGTAACAACTCAAGGAACATATATATTTCTGATTTGTGGATGCATAGATTAGTATGTCAAACAAGTTCAACATATTTCTTCCAGATAATCCATGCAGAAAGGTAGGACTGGCAGATTCACAATTCAGAATGGAGGACTCATCAAGAGCACTCTTATTGTGATCTTTTGGTTCAAGAACTTCTGCCGTAAGCAGTTCATGGTATTTGGAAGAAGGATATACCACGGACCTCGAGGACTATCGCAAAGGTTACTAATATCCTAAAGGAACTAGCAAACACTACCAACATGAATGAGTAGAGTGAATCTCGGGTTCAAGAACCCAGAAATAGAATGCCTACTAACTAATAACATCACGGGATGCTTTCGAGAAAGGTGGCCAAAATCATCACACTGGGAACACAAAACATGGCTAGATTGTTAGGTGATCCTCTAAGACACCTAGGGTCATAATAATAACTCCAACATATATGTCGAGGCAATAGAATACCTCAACTCAGCAATTAGTGTGGTTAAACTGTCCCAAAGAAACATCGGGAACAGAAAGAAGGGATTTGCAAATGCATCAGACTATTTAGAAACCTGGGATGACTCGGACAGCATAAGGGCGGTAAATGCTCAGAAAGGATTTGAGACATCCTGCAAAATGGTGGCATAACCACTCAACATCACAATATCAAGGTTCTGAGGCCAGCTATGAACATACGGAAGTAGTAGAAACTGAACTGGGGCTTAAATCCAACAATCCTACAAGTCTACGGATTAGTAACACGTGATCCTGATAGAAAGACGAGGAAGCCTAGTTCTTAATCCCCGTAGAAGAGAAGAGGGTGACTCAGATCAGAAGGGCATAAGGTAAAGGAGTAAAAAGAGCCTTACGTTCCCATCCACAATCAATTCCCTTATATAACTAAAGCATTTCTAGACTCAACTTCAACCAGTTTGGCTTGGTAATCCTACAGGCAGTCAGGCTCTGATACCAAAGCTGTCAGGACCCCAATTCCAAGTCACATCGATCTAGCAGGTAACACCTCATATCACTTTGCGGCCTCACGCACGGTATTCCCACGGGTGTCGCCTTACCATGGCCCGGGACCGTTTGCGCCTTTTGGCTCACGTATATGATAGTGTCGCTAGCATCCATATGACAGAGAACCCGGGCCGACATGACTAGTCGTGAACCCAAAGTGGCACTAACTTACGGGGACAGGCATACATGAATCAACATCGAGCATGTCGGTCAGCAGCGTGCGAATCCGGGCTGTAGCACTGGGCTAACAGGACTCCGG
Source organism: Triticum aestivum (assembly GCF_018294505.1). Classification (NCBI taxonomy): domain Eukaryota; kingdom Viridiplantae; phylum Streptophyta; class Magnoliopsida; order Poales; family Poaceae; genus Triticum; species Triticum aestivum. Next base: position 173,150,831 of record NC_057808.1, on the reverse strand, counting down.
TGAACCGGGCTATAGCAGGCTAGGCAGGACTCCGGATGTCACCGCGTGACATTTCCCCGAAGGGACAGACACAGGAACGAAGTGAATCACATGCCGGCCAGTCAAGTGTTCCGGAGCAGTAGTGCTGGGCTAGCAGGACTCCGGTGAACCGGGCTGTAGCGGACTACTATGGCTCATGGAAGCACAAGACTACATCTCCCCATAAGAGAGGCTACCAAGGATAAACAACTAGGTTGTCGGATCCCACACATACCAAGCATTTCAATCATACACACAATATGCTCGATATGTGCAAATACAACATGGCATCACAACAAGACTCTACGACTCATAGTATTTATTCATTAGGCTCCGAAGAGCCAGATATTACAAACATGGGTCTCATGACCCAACATTCAGAGCATACAAGTCAAAGCACATGCGGAGGCTTAACATGTCTGGGTACAGACATCTACAAATGAAAAAGGCTAAGAAGCCTGACTATCTACCAGATCCTGCCGAGGGCACAAGATCGTAGCTGAGGTATCAAGCTAAACGTCGAAGTCCACACGGAACTACTAGCGAGACTGACGTCTCTCTGCAAAACATAAAATAGGCAAACGTGAGTACAATTGTACCCAGCAAGACTTACATCAGAACTATCTACATATGCATCAGTATCAAAAGGGGGTGGTGGAGTTTAACTGCAGCAAGCCAGCTTTGACTCGGTGGCTATCCTAAGCTACAATTGCAAGTAACCCTTTTGAGGTGGCGCACATGAGTCCACATATTCACCATATCAATACACCACTATGGATCCGCTCCCGTCTCCCTACGAGAACGCCATCCATAGCACTCACGCTTATCTTGCGAGTTTTAGAGTATCCACTTTCACTTGTCTATGAACTGTACAGGCAACCCAGAAGTCCTTTACCACGGACACGGCTATTCGAATAGATGATGTTAACCCTGCAGGGGTGTACTTCTTCACACACGCTCTCGCCACTTACCACCATGTACACGTCGTGTACCTCGGCAACCTTCAAGCGGAAGCCTGGCAAGGGAGTCGGCCACGACCTGACTAACCACACAAGTCTCTCGTCCAGGTTTATCGCCTATTCGGGTTCCATCCGCAAGGAGATCCGGCCGGGGTGTCACTCACGGCCCCAAACGATGTGTGCAGGGTTCCCAAGCCCACCTCGACGGATGGATCTATGCTTGGTACACCGTGCCACGGTGCCTAGTCTGTCCCAAGCCCACCTGTACCGGGTACCACTTGGTAGACTACTAACACAACCTACAAACACCAGAAACTAGTTGCAACTCCTGGATCGAGGCGGTTAATAAGCCGAGAGGGGTCGAGTTACCGGAACCCAATGTGTGGTAGTAATTGTTCATGGATCACAAACACAGAACTCAGTTCCTGAGGACGGCTGCGATGAGACAACCCACCATGTACTCCTACATGGCCTCTCACCGCTACCTTTACCAAATCGTGTTCACATACTTAGCTCTCACACAGTAGGACATGTTCACCACTTTCCAATTCATTCCCGATGAATCAGACCTGACACAACTCTAAGCAATAGCAGGCATGACAAACAAGCATGAATGAGTAGGCACATCAGGGCTCAAACAACTCCTACCCATGCTAGTGGGTTTCATCTATTTACTGTGGCAATGACAGGTCATGCAGAGGAAAGGGGTTCAACTACCGCAGCAAGTAACAGATGAAACGTTGTTGTCCTAATGCAGTAAAAGAGAGCTGGAGCGAGAGAGAGAGGGATTGTATCGGAATGAACAAGGGGGTTTTGCTTGCCTGGCACTTCTGAAGATAGCATTGAGTCTTCATTAGTGTCAACGATCACAACGCCGGAACATCGTCTACCGAGAGGGGACAAATACCAGCAACAGAGAAGAAATTCAATCAATGCAATGCACAATATGATGCATGATCATGACATGGCAATATGAATGTGTTCTGGGCTAATGCAAGCTAGAACAGATTGAGATGAGTCCATTTGAACCAAAGATTCAAATGCAAACCCATTTTATAAAGTCATATAAGTGCATTATCTTGTTTCATCTAAACAGCAAGGTTAGGTTGCTCTAACATCCATGAAAATGGTACAGATGGAAAGATTGGATTTTTTTGATCATTTTTCATATATAAATTATTCCATTTGGAGTTACGGTTGAATTACTATGATTTTTTAGAAGTTTAGGCAATTTTCTGGATTTTCTAATTATTTAGAAATAAACTAATTCCAGAAAATGCATTACTGCGTCAGCACTACGTCATGCTGACCTCAGCAGGTCAACAGACCGGGTCCAGGTCAAACCTGACCAGTGGGTCCCACTGGTCAGTCTCACAGTGCTGGCTCGGGTCACAGACAGGTGGGGCCAGTCAACGGTGACGTCAGCGGGTCAATTGACCTGTGGGGTCCACGTTTGTTAGGTTAAAATTTAATAGGGGTTTACCCCGCGGTTAACTAGGGGGTGGGGCCGGTCTGTCAGTGGCACAGGGCGGGATTAACGCGCTAATTAGCCTCAAGCTAATGACGCCATGTCATCTCACCGGAGTTGAACGCCGGCGAGCACATCCGACGACGGATGCTCCTCGGGATCGAGCTACGGGCAACCATTTGCCTCGCCGTTTGCTTCTATGGGTTCCTCGGGTTCGCGCGCATCCAAAGGAGCAAGCGAGAGGAGATGGGGTGAGCTGTGGCGTCGGCGGTGGCGAGCGAGGCGGCGGCCGGAGTTCGGCGTTCGTGAGTTTTGCTGCTGCGGCTCGCGGTCGAGCGAACCAGTGCGCTAGGGATGCACTACGCGAGGTTGCGAACGCGTTGCACACCGACGGATGACCAAATGGTCACCGAAGTGACGCCGGCGTCGAGCTCGTGCGGCGGGGCGTTTCGGTCAGCGCGGAATCAACGGCTACAGGTTGCGAACGGCGTCGGGGTAAGAGGGAAACGACGTAGGAGCTCACATAGAGGCTGTAGGGATGCTTAGCGCGCTCGGGGACGGCTCGGAGGTGTCGAATCGGCGGTGGCGATCTCCGGTGCCCGAGGTTGAAGACGAGGGCAAAGGCGGCGTTGTGGGGCGTCCGACGTCGCGCGGCTCGGTGTGGAGGTCGAGGATGAAGCGGCGGAGCTCTTGGTAAGCTCGAGAGGTCGAGGGGGCGGCAGTGGCTGCGGTGGTGCTCGGCGGCGCACTGCGGTGCGCTCGGGCGCGAGGTGGAGAGGAGCCAGAGGAGGAGAAGAGGCGCTGGGAGAGCCAGAGAGGGTCGAGGGGGTGGCGTGGCTTCACCAGGGAGGGCCAGGGCAAAGCGGCAAGCAGGTGGTGGTCGTGCGCGTGCCGGCGGGCGTCGGGCACGCGCACTCCAGTCCTTCTGGCGTGAGCTGGAAGAAGACAAGGGAGAGAGATGGGCTGGGCCAGCAGTGTTGGGCCAACACAGTGTAGGCCAGGTAAGTGGCTCAGGTACTCTCCTTTCTGCCTTTTCTGTTTTGTTTTTTTATTTTGTTCTGTTTGTTTTGATTTAGTTTAGGCACTAAATCATTTTAATAAATTCTGAAAATTATTGTGGATGTTAGATGAACTATTCCAGAGCTCCACAAATAACTTCAGAATATTTGGACCATTTAAAATATATACAGCATTTAAATGGCGCCAACTCAAATACTTTTGTGTTAATTCAAGAATCCAAAAATGACCTAAAAATATATTCATCATTTTTGGCAGAGGTTTTCACCTTAACCAGAAATCATGAACTTTTCTTAGAGCATTTTGGGTTCATTGAAAACGTTTTTATTTGAACCTATTTGAATTCATTTGGTGCTAGGGTTTATCAATCCCCAATTCAACTTTAAATGAAATTTAGACATGATGCAACAATCAAGCTAGTCCAAGTGCATAGCAAGGCTAGGGACGTGACAGATATGCAATGTATTATCATGTAGACATGTCTGAAATTAGCTGTGTCAACTTGCAGATAGGGTTACACAATGAAAAAGTACAAGATGTATGTGGCAATTTCATGGAACACCGCAAAAAAAGGAGAGCCAGCGGTGAGCCTATACAGTGTGCTATGGTATGTCACTCCTCCATTGCAATCATCGTGACATGTTATTTGTATGTCAGTTCTATTGGCCAAGTTTCTTAGGGACAGTTATTACGAGTTATCCTAAGAAAATAAGCACCTGTGAATATAAGCTCCATGTAATAAGCCAACCAGTTCTTTTCATTGCGTTTTCAGCTTATCTTTGGTATGATCAGTGAAAAGTGTAGATTGCATTATATTTTTTCATTTTGCTGCCCATATGAAAATTAATTTGACTTGCAAACATCACAAATTGAACCCAGTGCAGTAATTAATATGATAGGAAAACATACCATCACTATTTGCTCAAAATGCAAATACAAAGATACCATCTACTTGGCACAATCTACTTTGGTCAATGTTTTCCATAGAGATCCCATTACCTAATTTAAACGAAAAACGCATGACCCATATTTAAATGAAGAACAATTATTTATTGAAATTTGATGGTCCAAGTGGCTGGTTATTATCATATAGCAGCACCACCTGAAAGCATCATATAGCAACAGCAGCAGCTCATAGCAACTCATCATACAGCAGCAGCAGCAGTGTGCAATTCATCATATACCAGCAGCAGCTCATAGCAATTCATCATATAGCAGCAGCAGGAGCAGCTCATAGCAATTCATCATATAGCAGCAGCAGGAGCAGCTCATAGCAATTCATCATATAACAGCAGTAGGAGCAGCTCATAGCAATTCATCATATAGCAGCAGCAGGAGCAGCTTATAGCAACTCATCATATAGCAGCAGCAGCTCATAGCAATTCATCATATAGCAGCAGCAACTCATAGCAATTCGTCATATAGCAGCAATAACTCATAGCAATTCATCATATAGCAGCAGCAGGAGCAGCTCATAGCAATGGATCATATAGCAGCAGCATAAGCAGCTCATAGCAATTCATCGTATAGTGGATCAGAATGAAAATTTGGCAAAAAATCAGAGGAGATCCTCACCTTGTTGGATGAGCTCATCCTTCAACAGCACCTCAAGGCCACGGCCTGGGAGGTGGGGAGGGGGAATAAGGTGCCTTCTGCCGCAGTGTGGCATCAGCCGTAGTTGTGCAGCGCTTGCCGGAGTAGTGCGTTGGACGAACCACAGTGGAGAAGCTGCTGGAGACCATGAGAATGAGGGGCGGCACCAGAGGGAGGAGCAGCCAGGGAGATTTGCCCCTACCTGCCGGCCATGTAGCCTAGCTGGACAAAGCATCGTCGAGGACCAGGCTAGATGGGACCAGTGGCGACGGCTTGCTGGAGGAACCCTAGTGCTGCAGGCAGGGGATCGAGGTAGAGGGAAAGGGGAGAGGAGATGCAAGTGGGCAGGGCAATGAACACTTGCGTGTTTGTTTTTACTTGAGGGTGAGGTGTGACGCGGGCGTCACCAGTTGCATTTTGAGTGTAATATAGGCAGACAATAGAGTCATTTCACTATTCCCCTTCCCTTCAATTTTTAGTGAGGTTCTACCCGAAACACCCCCCTCCAAAGCGAAATTAGTTAAGCCCAAGCCCATAACTAAAAAATGACTTCTTTACATCTTTTATGGCTTATTTTGACAATAAGCCCTGAAAAGGCGGAATAGAACTGGCCCTTAACCTACAATTCAATTGTGCGTGCAATGATGAATCACTCCTGCCTGCTATAGTGTACATTTAGGCATCATCATACATGGCATAACCTAATACATGTGCATTCCATTGTAGAATCTGGAATATGCAATGTATATGTTAGTTCATACGTTGCACATGATGTTTAAATGCCCCTTAAATCTGGTCAGTCAAGTGATGGTCTTTAAGCCTCCTTCTTTGCTTCTTTTCTTGATATGTAAGATTTGCTCACACATCTATTCAATTGCTTGTTTGCATGAGCCAGCCATACTACGACTATTTGCTTTGATTACTTGTTGTTCTTGACCTAACACTCTAACAGAGCTTGTCAACGATTTAAACACTAAGGGCTCCTGTAGTGGGGCCTTTTCTAACTCATAGGTGACATAAAGGTTTGGCTGTACACTAAAGTAGGCTCTCCAAGAGTACCTGGTGATCCAGTTCGAAGGTATGCCTAGTTTTTACATAGTGCAGACATAGTAAATGCTCATTTCATTGTGTGCAAGTGCAAGAGATGCCGCATGTTTCATTATGTGGTGTTGTTTTGTTATAATCTCATCCTTTTGTGTTCACAGACTGGAAAGTATGCATATTTATCTTCCAAGGAGACGAGTAACTAGTTTGTGTCACCTTGCAGAGGGGGTGCAATGAAGATAAGATTGAGGATTTCGAAGTACAAGATGTTAGGAAGGAGCCTTGCAAGAGAAGTAGGAGCTGCGCTGAGCCTCTTCAACCTGTTAAGGTAAGTCACTGTATCCAACTCAACAATTCAATTCCTTGTTTGTTTCAGGCATAGTTAATTTGCTCTTTTCAATTGCTTTATTTGTCCTCAATTAATGAGATGCCCAAAGAATGATGCCTGATGTTGGGTACTTGTATAACTATTAGTTGACATAATTAAAGGCCTTACCATTTAATTACTCTACCGAAGTGTGCCTGAAGCTTTGAAGTCTATTAACCAACTATTATTGAATGAGGCTCACAATCTAGTTTATACTAGGCTAATGATTGCATAGTTTTGCTTGTTGTAGTATGTTTGTATGAAATCCTCTGCTGTTCATTATGCTCCCTAAGACTTTAATTGAGCTACAGAATGGCCAACTGCTTGCTTACTTCTACGCAACGTGCTATCTAAATTTGTAACTTATCTGTGTTTTGGATTGAGCCCCAACATCACGCTCCTCTAGTGAGCTAAGAGAGATTTCTGTATGCAGGCTCCACAGACTACCTTTTTTTATAATTTTTAAAATATCACCTGCTTATGCTTCATGACATGTAACATTATTGTTAGTCCTGTTTTGCCATGTACAAATAGTCTGTCTTGTCGCTTCACTGTTGTAACTATATTTTTGCCCTAGTCATGTGTACTTACAGAAACATTTCAGGATGAAGTGACATCAACACAAAGATCTGCGAGCAGTGCGGCATGGCCGTTACCGAATGATTATGGATTGGAATTGGAATGTGCTGATGTTCTCGAGCATCAACTAGAGGTGGCAAGACAACGTGTACATGATTCTGAACGTACAATCAACGAGTTGAGACTGGACATGCAGGTGTTAGATGCAGGAGTCAAAAAAATGAAACAAGACACTGATGTAACAACGAAGGAATTGGGGATTTTGCAGACTGAAATTTGTGCTATCTAAATCCGGCCAATCCTTTTTTCTGAAGAGATTATAGTTCAAATGGTAAGTTATGTTGATGCGCGTCCATGATGTATGAGCTGTATTTGCCCAGTGTATGGAATTTGCTGTTTGTGTATGCTTTATTATCACTAGTGCCGAACCATAATGCCTAGTGGGTATAATCGGCTGTATTTCTTTATTGTATAGTGTAGGATTATTCTACGTTTCTATGCCTTAGTCTCTTTATTGTATAGTGTATGTTTTTTAAGGTGATAGTATAGAGTAGGATAATTCTTTGAATATGCTATATCGTTCAAGCGGGGGCCAACTCGCCCAAACGTTGTAGTGACCATGGCCCTCCACAGGCCGTACGATCCATGGTCCATCTACGGGACGGACGATCCATGCCCTTCTATGGCCGTCGGATTCGTGGGCCTTCTATGGGCTGTCGGATCCGTGGGCCTTCTATCGGCTGTCGGATCCAAGGGCCTTCTATGGGTCAGTGGATCCATGGGCCTTCTATGGGCCGTCGGTTCAATGGGCCTTCTATGGGCCGTCGGGTCAATGGGCCTTCTACGTCCTGTAGGATCCATGGGCCTTCTACGGGCCGTCTCATCTATGGGCCTTGTACGGGTCGTATATGTTGGAAATATGCCCTAGAGGCAATAATAAAATGGTTATTATTGTATTTCCTTGTTCATGATAATTGTCTGTTGTTCATGCTATAATTGTATTAACTGGAAACCGTAATACATGTGTGAATACATAGACCACAACATGTCCCTAGTAAGCCTCTAGTTGACTAGCTCGTTGATCAATAGATGGTTATGGTTTCCTGACCATGGACATTGGATGTCATTGATAACGGGATCACATCATTAGGAGAATGATGTGATGGACAAGACCCAATCCTAAGCATAGCACAAGATCGTGTAGTTCGTTTGCTAGAGCTTTTCTAATGTCAAGTATCATTTCCTTAGACCATGAGATTGTGCAACTCCCGGATACCGTAGGAATGCTTTGGGTGTACCAAACGTCACAACGTAACTGGGTGGCTATAAAGGTGCACTACAGGTATCTCCGAAAGTGTCTGTTGGGTTGGCACGAATCGGGACTGAGATTTGTCACTCCGTATGACGGAGAGGTATCTCTGGGCCCACTCGGTAATGCATCATCATAATGAGCTCAATGTGACCAAGTGTTTGGTCACGGGATCATGCATTACGGTACGAGTAAAGTGACTTGCCGGTAACGAGATTGAACAAGGTATTGGGATACCGACGATCGAATCTCGGGCAAGTAACGTACCGATTGACAAAGGGAATTGTATACGGGATTGATTGAATCCTCGACATCATGGTTCATCCGATGAGATCATCGTGGAACATGTGGGAGCCAACATGGGTATCCAGATCCCGCTGTTGGTTATTGACCGGAGAGTCGTCTCGATCATGTCTGCATGTCTCCCGAACCCGTAGGGTCTACACACTTAAGGTTCGGTGACGCTAGGGTTGTAGAGATATTAGTATGCGGTTAACTGAAAGTTGTTCGGAGTCCCGGATGAGATCCCGGACATCACGAGGAGTTCCGGAATGGTCCGGAGGTAAAGATTTATATATGGGAAGTCCTATTTTGGCCACCGGAAAATGTTCGGGATTTTTCGGTGTTGTACCGGGAAGGTTCTAGAAGGTTTCGAAGTGGGGCCCACCTGCATGGGGGGACCCACATGGACGTGGGTAGTGGGGGCAAGGCCCCACACCCCTGGTCAAGGTGCACCAAGATCCCACCTTAGAAGGAATAAGATCATATCCCGAAGGGATAAGATCAAGATCCCTAAAAAAGGGGGATAACAATCGGTGGGGAAGGGAAATGATGGGATTTCTTCCCCCCACCTTTGCCAACGCCCCAATGGACTTGGAGGGCAAGAAACCAGCCCCCTCCACCCCTATATATAGTGGGGAGGCGCATGGGAGCAGCACCCCAAGCCCTGACGCCTCCCTCCCTCCCGTGACACCTCTTCCTCCCCGCTTGCGCTTGGCGAAGCCCTGCCGGGATCCCGCTACTTCCACCACCACGCCGTCGTGCTGCTGGATCTCCATCAACCTCTCCTCCCCCCTTGCTGGATCAAGAAGGAGGAGACGTCGCTGCTCCATACGTGTGTTGAACGCGGAGGTGCCGTCCGTTCGGCGCTAGGATCATCGGTGATTTGGATCACGACGAGTACGACTCCATCAACCCCGTTCTCTTGAACGCTTCCGCTCGCAATCTACAAGGGTATGTAGATGCACTCCTCCCCTCTCGTTGCTAGAATCTCCTAGATTGATCTTGGTGACACGTAGGAAAATCTTGAATTTCTGCTACGTTCCCCAACAGTGGCATCATGAGCCAGGTCTATGCGTAGATTCTATGCACGAGTAGAACACAAAGTAGTTGTGGGCGATGATTTGTTCAATTTGCTTGCCGTTACTAGTCTTATCTTGATTCGGCGGCATTGTGGGATGAAGCGGCCCGGACCAACCTTACACGTACTCTTACGTGAAACAGGTTCCACCGACTGACATGCACTTGATGCATAAGGTGGCTAGCGGGTGTCTGTCTCTCCCACTTTAGTTGGATCAGATTCGATGAAAAGGGTCCTTATGAAGGGTAAATAGCAATTGGCATATCACCGTTGTGGCTTTTGCGTAGGTAAGAAACGTTCTTGCTAGAAACCCATAGCAGCCACGTAAAACATGCAACAACAATTAGAAGACGTCTAACCTGTTTTTGCAGGGTATGGTATGTGATGTGATATGGCCAAAAGGATGTGTTGAATTATATATGTGATGTATGAGATTGATCATGTTCTTGTAATAGGAATCACGACTTGCATGTCGATGAGTATGACAACCGGCAGGAGCCATAGGAGTTGTCTTAATTTATTGTATGACCTGCGTGTCAATGAAAACGCCATGTAATTACTTTACTTTATTGCTAACCGTTAGCCATAGTAGTAGAAGTAATAGTTGGCGAGACAACTTCATGAAGACACGATGATGGAGATCATGATGATGGAGATCATGGTGTCATGCCGGTGACGAAGGTGATCATGCCGCGCCTCGAAGATGGAGATCAAAGGCGCAAGATGATATTGGCCATATCATGTCACTTTATGATTTGCATGTGATGTTTGTCATGTTTACATCTTATTTGCTTAGAACGATGGTAGCATAAATAAGATGATCCCTCACTAAAATTTCAAGAGACATGTTCCCCCTAACTGTGCACCGTTGCGAAGGTTCGTTGTTTCGAAGCACCACGTGATGATCGGGTGTGATAGATTCTAACGTTCGCATACAACGGGTGTAAGCCAGATTTACACATGCGAAACACTTAGGTTGACTTGACGAGCCTAGCATGTACAGACATGGCCTCGGAACACAAGAGACCGAAAGGTCGAACATGAGTCGTATAGTAGATACGATCAACATGGAGATGTTCACCGATGATGACTAGTCCGTCTCACGTGATGATCGGACACGGCCTAGTTGACTCGGATCATGTATCACTTAGATGACTGGAGGGATGTCTATCTGAGTGGGAGTTCATTAAATAATCAGATGAACTTAATTATCATGAACATAGTCAAAAGGTCTTTGCAAATAATGTCGTAGCTTACGCTTTAGTTCTACTAAGATATGTTCCTAGAGAAAATTTAGTTGAAAGTTGATGGTAGCAATTATGCGGACTGGGTCCGTAAACTAAGGATTGTCCTCACTGCTGCACAGAAGGCTTATGTCCTTAATGCACCGCTCGGTGTGCTGAACCTCGAGCGTCGTTTGTGGATGTTGCGAACATCTGACATACACGTTTTGATGACTACGTGATAGTTCAGTGCGTAATGTTGAACGGTTTAAAATTGTGGCACCAAAGACGGTTTTGAAACGTCGCAGAACATATGAGATGTTCCAAAGACTGAAATTGGGATTTCAGACTAGTTCCCACGTCAAGAGGTATGAGACCTCTGACAAGTTTCTTAAGCCTGCAAACTAAGGGAGAAAAGCTCAATCGTTGAGCATGTGCTCAGATTGTCTGAGTACTACAATCACTTGAATCGAGTGGGAATTAATCTTCCAGATGAGATAGTGATGGTTCTCCATAGTCACTGCCACCAAGCTATTAGAGCTTCGTGATGAACTATAACATATCAGGGATAGACATGATGATCCTTGAGCAACTCGCGATGTTTGACACCGCGAAAGTAGAAATCAAGTAGGAGCATCAATTGTTGATGGTTAGTAAAACCACTAGTTTCTAGAAGGGCAAGGGCAAGAAGGGATACTTCATGAAACGGCAAATCAGTTGCTGCTCTAGTGAAGAAACCCAAGGTTGAACCCAAACCCGAGACTAAGTGCTTCTGAAATGAGGGGAACAGTCACTGAAGCAGAACTACCCTAGATACTTCGTAGATGAGAAGGCTGGCAAGGTCGACAGAAGTATATTGGATATACATTATATTAATGTGTACTTTACTAGTACTCCTAGTAGCACCAGGGTATTAGATACCGGTTCGGTTGCTAAGTGTTAGTAACTCGAAATAAAAGCTGCGGAATAAATGGAGACTAGCTAAAGGTGAGATGACGATATGTGTTGGAAGTGTTTCCAAGGTTGATGTGATCAAGCATCGCATGCTCCCTCTACCATCGAGATTGGGGTTAAACCTGAATAATTGTTATTTGGTGTTTGCGTTGAGCATAGACATGATTGGATTATGTTTATCGCAATACAGTTATTCATTAAAGGAGAATAATGGTTACTCTGTCTATTTGAATAATACCTTCAATGGTCTTGCACCTAAAATGAATGGTTTATTGAATCTCGATCGTAGTGATACACATGTTCATGCCAAAAGATATAAGATAGTAATGATAGTACCACATACTTGTGGCACTGCCACTTGAGTCATATTGGTATAAAATGCATGAAGAAGCTCCATGTTGATGGATCTTTGGACTCATTCGTTTTTGAAAAGATTGAGACATGCGAACCATGTCTATTAGTATATATGCATGAAGAAAGTCCATACAGATGGATCATTTGGACTCACTTGATTTTGAATCACTTGAGACATGCAAATCATACCACATGGGCAAGATGACTGAAAGGCCTCGTTTTCAGTAAGATGGAAGAAGAGAGCAACTTGTTGGAAGTAATACATTTGATGTGTGCAGTCCAATGAGTGCTGAGGCACGCAGTGGATATCATTATGTTCTTACTTCACAGATGATTTGAGTAGATGCTGAGAATATTTACTTGATGAAACACAAGTCTGAATTATTGAAAGGTTCAAGTAATTTCAGAGTGAAGTTGAAGATCGTCGTGACAAGAGGATAAAATGTCTGTGATATGATCATAGAGATGAATATCTGAGTTACGAGTTTGGCACACAATTAAGAAATTGTGGAAATTGTTTCACGACTAATACCGCCTGGAACACCATATTGTGATGGTGTGTCCGAACATCATAACTGCACCCTATTGGATATGGTGCATACCATGATGTCTCTTATCGAATTACAAATATCGTTTATGGGTTAGGCATTAGAGACAACCGCATTCACTTTAAATAGGGCACCACGCAATTCCGTTGAGACGACACCGTATGAACTATGGTTTAGAGAAACCTAAGCTGTTGTCTCTTAAAAGTTTGGGGCTGCGACGCTTATGTGAAAAAGTTTCAGGCTGATAAGCTCGAACCCAAAGCGGATAAATGCATCTTCATAGAATACCCAAAACAGTTGGGTATACCTCCTATTTCAGATCTGGAAGCAAAAGTGATTGTTTCTAGAAACGGGTCCTTTCTCGAGGAAAAGTTTCTCTCGAAAGAATTGAGTGGGAGGATGGTGGAGACTTGATGAGGTCATTGAACCGTCACTTCAACTAATGTGTAGCAGGGCACGGGAAGTTGTTCCTGTGGCACCTACACCAATTGAAGTGGAAGCTTATGATAGTGATCATGAAACTTCAGATCAAGTCACTACCAAACCTCATAGGACGACAAGGATGAGTACTACTTCAGAGTGGTGCGTAATCCTGTCTTGGAAGTCATGTTGCTAGACAACAATGAACCTACGAGCTATGGAGAAGCGATGGTGGACCCAGATTCCGACGAATGGCTCAAGGCCATAAAATCCGAGAGAGGATCCATGTATAAAAGCAAAGTATAGACTTTGAAAGAACTACTTGATGGTCGTAAGGCTGTTGGGTACAGATGGATTTTAAAGGGAAGACAGACAATGATGGTAAGTGTCACCATTAAGAAAGCTCAACTTGTCGTTAAGATGTTTTCCGGCAAGTTCAAGGAGTTGACTGCGATGAGACTTTCTCACTCGTAGCGATGCTAAGAGTTTGTTAGAATTATATTAGCAGTTACTGCATTATTTATGAAATCTTGCTGATAGGATGTCAAAACATTGTTTCCTCGACGATTTTCTTGAGGAAAGGTTGTATGTGATACAACGAGAAGGTTTTGTCAATCCTGAAAGATGCTAACAAGTATGCAAAGCTCCAGCAATCCTTCTAAGGATTGGAGTAAGCATCTCGGAGTTGGAATGAACGCTTTGATGAGATGATCAAAGATTTTGGGTTTATACAAGGTTCATGAGAAACTTGTATTTCCAAAGAAGTGAGTGGGAGCACTATAGAATTTTTGATGAGTATATGTTGTCAACATATTGTTGATCAGAAATGATGTAGAATTTCTGGAAAGCATCCAGGGTTATTTGAAAAGTGTTTTTAATGGAAAACCTGGATTAAGCTACTTGAACATTGAGCATCAAGATCTATAAGGATAGATCAAAAACGCTTAATAGTACTTTCAAATGAATACATACCGTGACAAGATTTTGAAGGAGTTCAAAACAGATCAGCAAAGAAGGAGTTCTTGGCTGTGTTACAAGGTGTGAGTATTGAGTAAGACTCAAGACCTGACCACAACAGAAGAGAGAGAAAGGACGAAGGTCGTCCCCTATGCTTTAGACGTAGGCTCTATAGTATGCTATGCTGTGTACCGCACCTGAAGTGTGCCTTGCCATGAGTTAGTCAAGGGGTACAATAGTGATCCAGGAATGGATCACATGACAACGGTCGAACTTATCCTTAGTATCTAGTGGACTAAGGAATTTTCTCGATTATGGAGGTGGTAAAACAGTTCATCGTAAAGGGTTACGTCGATGCAAACTTTGACAGTAATCCGGATGACTCTGAGTAGTAAACCGGATTCGTATAGTAGAGTAGTTATTTGGAATAGCTCCAAGTAGCGCGTGGTAGCTACATCTACAAGATGACATAGAGATTTGTAAAGCACACACGGATCTGAATGTTGCAGACCCATTGACTAAAACCTCTCTCGTAAGCATAACATGATCAAACCCTAGAACTCATTGAGTGTTAATCACATGGTGATGTAGACTAGATTATTGACTCTAGTGAACTTTGAGTGTTAATCACATGGTGATGTGAACTAGATTATTGACTCTAGTGCAAGTGGGAGACTGTTGGAAATATGCCCTAGAGGCAATAATAAAATGGTTATTATTGTATTTCCTTGTTCATGATAATTGTCTATTGTTCATGCTATAATTGTATTAACTGGAAACCGTAATACATGTGTGAATACATAGACCACAACATGTCCCTAGTAAGCCTCTAGTTGACTAGCTCGTTGATCAATAGATGGTTATGGTTTCCTGACCATGGACATTGGATGTCATTGATAACGGGATCACATCATTAGGAGAATGATGTGATGGACAAGACCCAATC
Organism: Triticum aestivum; assembly: GCF_018294505.1. Classification (NCBI taxonomy): domain Eukaryota; kingdom Viridiplantae; phylum Streptophyta; class Magnoliopsida; order Poales; family Poaceae; genus Triticum; species Triticum aestivum. The sequence continues at coordinate 173,135,715 of NC_057808.1, read as the reverse complement.
CTAAGCATAGCACAAGATCGTGTAGTTCGTTTGCTAGAGCTTTTCTAATGTCAAGTATCATTTCCTTAGACCATGAGATTGTGCAACTCCCGGATACCGTAGGAATGCTTTGGGTGTACCAAACGTCACAACGTAACTGGGTGGCTATAAAGGTGCACTACAGGTATCTCCGAAAGTGTCTGTTGGGTTGGCACGAATCAAGACTGGGATTTGTCACTCCGTATGACGGAGAGGTATCTCTGGGCCCACTCAGTAATGCATCATCATAATGAGCTCAATGTGACCAAGTGTTTGGTCACGGGATCATGCATTACGGTACGAGTAAAATGACTTGCCGGTAACGAGATTGAACAAGGTATTGGGATACCGACGATCGAATCTCGGGCAAGTAACGTACCGATTGACAAAGGGAATTGTATACGGGATTGATTGAATCCTCGACATCGTGGTTCATACGATGAGATCATCGTGGAACATGTGGGAGCCAACATGGGTATCCAGATCCTGCTGTTGGTTATTGACCGGAGAGTCGTCTCGGTCATGTCTGCATGTCTCCCGAACCCGTAGGGTCTACACACTTAAGGTTCGGTGACACTAGGGTTGTAGAGATATTAGTATGCGGTTAACTGAAAGTTGTTCGGAGTCCCGGATGAGATGCCGGATGTCACGAGGAGTTCCGGAATGGTCCGGAGGTAAAGATTTATATATGGGAAGTCCTATTTTGGCCACCGGAAAATGTTCGGGATTTTTTGGTGTTGTACCGGGAAGGTTCTAGAAGGTTCCGAAGTGGGGCCCACCTGCATGGGGGGACCCACATGAACGTGGGTAGTGGGGGCAAGGCCCCACACCCCTGGTCAAGGCACACCAAGATCCCACCTTAGAAGGAATAAGATCATATCCCGAAGGGATAAGATCAAGATCCCTAAAAAAGGGGGATAACAATCGGTGGGGAAGGGAAATGATGGGATTTCTTTCCCCCACCTTTGCCAACGCCCCAATGGACTTGGAGGGCAAGAAACCAGCCCCCTCCACCCTTATATATAGTGGGGAGGCGCATGGGAGCAGCACCCCAAGCCCTGGCGCCTCCCTCCCTCCCGTGACACCTCTTCCTCCCCGCTTGCGCTTGGCGAAGCCCTGCCGGGATCCCGCTACTTCCACCACCACGCCGTCGTGCTGCTGGATCTCCATCAACCTCTCCTCCCCCCTTGCTGGATCAACAAGGAGGAGATGTCGCTGCTCCGTACGTGTGTTGAACGCGGAGGTGCCGTCCGTTCGGCGCTAGGATCATCGGTGATTTGGATCACGACGAGTACGACTCCATCAACCCCGTTCTCTTGAACACTTCCGCTCGCGATCTACAAGGGTATGTAGATGCACTCCTCCCCTCTCGTTGCTAGCATCTCCTAGATTGATCTTGGTGACACGTAGGAAAATCTTGAATTTCTGCTACGTTCCCCAACAGTATAAGGGGCCGTAAATGGGCTAGAGTGGAAATCGTACATTTTATGGGCTGACCATAACGGGCCGTTAATAGGCCGTATTTGATGATGCTATGAAAATGGCCCAACAGATTAACGGGCCACAAATGGGCCGACTGTATCCATGGGCTGAATTTGGCCCACAAGCAGAAAAGGCCACTAACGGGCCGTAAGTAACCGAATTCTGGAAATGAGCCCAAGAATAAATGGGCCCTCAGAAGGCCGAAAGGTAACACGGGCAGTGTTGAGGATATAACCATTAGCGTCACCCGCCCAGGAGGGGCCAGGTTACATTATAATGGTCATCACGTGAAGCCCAGTACCAGGCTAGAGGATGGCGCATCAATAGTGGGCTTAAGACCCGGAGGCGGCTTAAGGCCCGTAGTGATAAACCGCCGTTATGACAAGACTTGTAGTATAAGGCAAGAGTAGTTAAGAGTCCGAGCCGGATGCTGTTATAAGCCGGCCGAGACTCTGAGAGCCGTGGGGCGTCAACCTCTCTATATAAGGGGACGACCCGACGGCAGTTTAGGACGAGGGACAACAGATCGAGAGCCAGGCATAGCGATTAAGCTCCCTGGTCATCGAAACCCTAAGTAATACCACTCAACTGGACGTAGGCTTTTACCTTCACCATAAGGGGCCGAACCAGTATAACCCTCGTGTTCCTTGTCCCGTTTAACCCCTTTAAGCTTCCTAGCTGCGATGGCTCCACGACTAAGTCCTTGCACGAGGACATCTGCCGTGACAATTCCATGACAGTTGGCGCCCACCGTGGGGCTGATGCACGGTGGATTTGAGTTCTTGAAGGGCAGCTTCAAAGGGCTCAAGGGATACGCTGTAGGCCGGATGACCAAGAGTCGTCGCGGCAAGCTCTACATCGACGATGCAAATTGGGGCCCCGACGCCGGCTCAATTGAGTACGGGTACCGGGTCCCCTTCGGCGGAATCCATGTTTTTATTGGCAAGATTGGTGAGCCGGGCCCTGAGCCGGACCTCTGCGCCGATCTCGTCGAGACGGCTCAACGTGCATGACCCGCCCGGACTTTGCCTGCCTTGAAGCGTGCTTTCGTGGGATGCGTCCATGGAGAGTTCTCTGAAGGGTCTGGATCTGGTGATGAGACGGCCGCTCGCTCTGACGGCAAGTCATCCACCGAGGAGACCGATTCGTTATACCAACTTCAAGATGGCAGGCTCAGGGGTTGTTCCGATGGCGACAGTATTCCGGACCCCTTTGAGCCGCCGAGCCGGGTTGGAATCTTCATGGCTGGCGCACAACCTATTCAAAACCCCACCGCCGGGGCAGGAAGCCCTGTGCCCTCACCGGCTCAGGTGCTGATGGATCTCACAGACAAGATGACAACCCTGTTAACCGCTACGGTCGCCCCAGCGGATCAAGCTCAGCATGACGCGGAGGTGGCACAGTTAAAGTTGGATCTAGCAAAAGCCAAGGAGGATCTGGCGGCGGAAGGGATCAGGATGGCTGCGGAGTGGGCGGCTCTCGACGCCCAGACTCAGCTGATTCAGGCACAGTCTTTCCAGCTCACGATGGATCAGAACGCGTCCAATGAGGTCATGAGAAGGAGGCATCAAAAGGCCCAATCACGACTCCCTCGGGTTTACGATCCTCGAAACCTCTTTAACATGCCTGGTGCAGGGCCCAGTAACCTGCCAGAGATCACGACGCCCGGGGCTGGAACGTCAATTCAGCCCCAAGTGATGGGGCCTCCCCGGGTGAACGCTGCCCCGCCTCAGTATGTGCCGATACCACCGGGTCATTATGCCAACCCGTTGGAAAACATGGTCGCCGCGGCAGCGCGACTGGCGGCTCTCCCAATCGACGGCGACTCTCCAACAGCGGTTGAAACCCGCCGGGTCAGAGAACTCCTTCAGACGGCTCTGGCACAGCAGGAGGCATATTCTTATAGCCGGGACAGGATTCATTTAACCCCTCGTCCAGGCCGGAGCCTGAGTTATATCAGACACATGGTCTCAGCGACCGGCTCAAGCAATGTCTGACGCCGTGACTTGCCTCCTGGCCACGGCCCGGCTCATAACGGAGCCTTTCACGCGGCAGACCAAGACAGAGCACGGCAAGAGGCGGAGCAGGCGCCTCAGTTGACGGCTTACCAGCCACCCCCGGCTTATCCGACGGCTTCTATTGATGCGGGTATACCTACGAGGATTGGAGGTGTCCCTTGTCTGGTGCCGGCTATCCGCAATGAACATCTGCCCAAGGATTTCAAAGGGCCTAGGAAGGTGCCTAATTACACGGCTGATTTACAACCCGGAGCCTGGATCAAGAGTTACGAGATGGCCATGGAGTTTCTGGAGGTCAGTGAAGTAGCAATGGCCAAGTACTTCACCATGATGTTAGATGGAACTGCCCGCACTTGGTTGAAGGGACTGCCACCAAACTCTATCGGGTCTTGGGCTGAACTAAAAGCCCGGTTCATCCAAAACTTCAAAGATACCTGTAGGCAGTCTATGTCAATTGTGGATTTGACTAACTGTAAGCAGCAGGAGGGTGAATCTACAACCCATTGGGTTCGCCGGGTCAAAGAGATAATACATTCATCTGATAAGATGGATGCCGGCTCTGCAGTCTTAATGTTAGAGCAGAATTGTCGCTTTGCGCCCCTGAAGATGAAGCTCGGGCGGCTCAAGTGCGATTGCAATGATATGGGTACGCTGATGGCGGCTCTGGTTAAGTACGCCGACTCTGATAGTACCAAGGATCCCACGTCGGATGATGAAAGGACAGGGAAGGGAAAACGGAATGGCAATGGCAAGGGCCCTCAGCATAACCCGGCGAACCAGGGAGGTAACAAGCGTAAGGCTGATGGCAGTATGGAGTTTGTGGCCAACGCCAGTTCACAGGGTCACAACCACCGGCGCAAGGGGAGACCACCTCCCCGCGCCGGCGGGTCAGACCCGACGCTTGAGCAGTTGTTGAATGAGCCTTGTCCAAGGCATGGATCTAGGGAAAAGCCGGCCACTCATCTGTGGAAGGACTGTGCAATCATGAAGGCCTTTAAGAATTCTAATGCTTTCAATGGCAATAATGGCCCGGGCGGCGGCTCAGGCGCCGGCGGCTTTCATGGCCCGGGCGGCGGCTCAAATTCCAATTCTCAGAATGTTCAAGGGGGCTTTAATCAGCAGTCCGGCCAGGGTCATCATCAGCAGCAGGGGGGATACCAGACCAATCCAAAGCAGCTCAATGGTGGACAGTATCATGTGTTTACCACCAGTCTGTGCAAGCGAGATCAGAAGCTTCATAAAAGGGTTGTGAATGCTGTTGAGCCGGCGGTTCCACGCTATTTAAGATGGTCTGAGCAGCCTATTGTGTGGAGTAGGGAAGATCACCCTCCCCGGGTTGATAATCCGGGTCACCTGGCCCTGGTGGTGGCTCCTTAGGTGGGGGGATATAAATTCACTAAGGTGCTCATGGACGGAGGCAGCAGCATCAACATCCTCTATTATGAGACCTTCCGTCGTATGGGGTTGATTGATAAGAACCTCAGCCAGTCCACTACTGTTTTCCATGGGGTGGTGCCTGGTAAGTCGGCATATCCAGTTGGTAAGATCGACCTGGAAGTGGCTTTTGGGGATGAGTACAACTACAGGGTGGAAAAATTAACCTTTGAGGTGGTTAAGATAAGAAGTCCGTATCATGCTTTATTTGGGCGGCCGGCTTACGCCAAGTTCATGGCACGGCCATGTTACGTGTATTTGCAACTCAAGATGCCGGGTCACAATGGGACCATTACGGTTCATGGCAGCCGAAAGATAGCCTTGGAGTGTGAGGAAGGTGATGCGGCTTGTGCAGAATCTGTTTGTGCAGCAGAGGAGTTAAAGTTTTACAAGGACAATGTTGACCCGGCAGATATGACGTCTTTGAAAAAGCCGACCACGGAGCATGAGCCGGCAATGAAATTTAAGTCAGCTGATGAGGCTAAACTTGTTGACTTTGTTCCAGGTGACTCATCTCAGCAGTTCAGCATCAGTGCCAATCTGGATCCGAAATAGGAAGGCGCGCTCATCGAGTTCATCCGTGAGAACAGGGACATTTTTGCATGGAAACCTTCTGACATGCCAGGTGTACCTAGAGAACTCGCTGAGCACACTCTCAATATTGATCTGAGATTTAAGCCGGTCAGGCAATTCCCTCGGCGGTTTAATGAGGAGAGGCGGAAAGCCATTGGTGAGGAGGTGGCCCGGCTCTTGGCGGCCGGGTTTATTGTTGAAGTTTTTCATCCAGAATGGTTAGCTAACCCGGTGCTCGTGCTCAAGAAGAACGGCACCTGGCGGATGTGTGTGGACTACACGGACTTAAACAAAGCTTGTCCGGCTGATCCTTTTGCTCTCCCCCGTATTGATCAAATTATTGATGTTACGGCGGGTTGTGAGCGCTTAAGTTTCTTGGATGCTTATTCTGGATACCATCAGATTAAAATGGTAGTTAAGGACCAGGAGAAGACGGCGTTCATCACTCCCTTTGGAGCCTTCTGTTATGTGTCTATGCCTTTTGGGCTCAAGAGTGCGCAGGCGACTTACCAGCGTTGTGTGCAGAATTGTCTTCATAACCAGATTGGGCGCAATGTTCATGCCTATGTGGATGATATCATAGTTAAATCCAGGGAGAAGGAGACCCTGGTAGATGATCTTAGAGAAACCTTTGATAATCTCCGGGTTTACAAGATGATGCTTAACCCGGCCAAGTGTGTTTTTGGTGTTCCCGCAGGCAAGCTTTTGGGTTTCCTGGTTTCTCACAGAGGCATTGAAGCTAACCCGAAAAAGATCAAAGCAATCACCTCTCTGGCTAAGCCGGCGTGCATAAACGACGTCCAGCGTCTGGCGGGCCGCATCGCTGCTTTGAGCCGGTTTATAAGCCGTTTGGGTGAAAAGGCCATGCCACTGTACCAGTTGATGAAGAAAACAGATAACTTTATCTGGAATGATGCTGCTAATGCTGCTTTTGAGGATTTGAAGAGATAGCTGGCTGAGCCCCCAGTCCTCGCTGCTCCTGTTGACAAGGAGCCCTTATTGCTGTATGTAGCCGCTAACACATGAGCCGTCAGTGTGGCTGTGGTGGTGGAGCGCAAGGAAGAGGGTAAGGAGTATCCGGTTCAGCGGCCGGTTTACTACGTCAGTGAGGTGCTCATTGAGTCCAAACAGCGGTATCCACATTGGCAGAAGCTTGTTTACGGGGTATTCATGGCAAGCCGGAAGCTTAAGCATTATTTCCAGGGTCACCCTATCACTGTGGTTAGTTTTGCTCCCCTAGGAGATATCATCCAAAATAGAGAAGCCACAGGAAGAGTGGCTAAGTGGGCTATAGAGCTTGGGCCTCATGGTCTGAAATACGTGCCACGCACTGCTATCAAATCTCAAGCATTGGTGGATTTCATCAACGATTGGACAAAGCTGCAGGTACCTGAAGAGAAACCGGATAATACATACTGGACTATTCACTTCGACGGGTCTAGGCAATTGGAGGGCTCGGGGGCTGGAGTTGTATTAACTTCCCCTCGAGGTGACAAGTTTTGCTATGTGCTATGGTTGATGTTTCCCTGTACTAACAATGCGGCTGAGTACGAGGCTTTGCTCCATGGTCTTCGGATGGCTAAGGAGATGAGCTTGAGTCGGGTAAGGTGCTTTGGCGACTCAGATTTAGTGGCTCAACAAGTGTCAGGAAAGTGGGATTCCAAGGACCCTTTCATGGCGGCTTATCGCCGCGAAGTTGGTGCCATTGCTGGACACTTTTAGGGTTACCAAGTAGAGCACATCGATCGCAGGAAGAACGAGGCGGCTGATGCATTAAGCCGGCTGGGCTCTCAGCGAAAGCCGGTGCCGCCTAATACTTTCTTGGACATTTTGCATAACCCTTCTGTTAAGTTGCCTACAGAGGAAGACTTGGCTGTCCCTGACCCGGAGGCACAGTTGGTGGCGGCTCTCCACATTGACCCAGACTGGACAGTACCATACTTGGCTTACATGACCCGGGGAGAATTGCCTGAGGATGAAACTTTGGCCAGACAAATAACCCGACGGTCTAAGTCAATGATAATTATCAATGGCGAGCTGCATCGTCGCAGTGTCACTGGAACTTTCCAGCGTTGTGTTTCCCCTAAGGAAGGTCAAGAAGTTTTGCGTGAGATTCACGAGGGGGATTGTGGCCATCATGCCGGCTCAAAATCCCTTGTGGCCAAGGCTTTTCGTCATGGTTTTTATTGGCTGACGGCTCATGCTGATGCGGAGGACTTGGTCAGTAAATGTGATGGTTGTCAGAGGTTCTCGCGACGGGCTCATGTGCCGGCTCAGGAGCTGAGGATGATTCCAATTACTTGGCCATTTGCGGTCTGTGGGCTTGATATGGTTGGGCCTTTTAAAAGGTCCAAGGATAAGAAGACCCACCTCTTGGTGGCAGTTGACAAGTTCACAAAGTGGGTTGAGGCAAAGCCAGTTAGCAAGTGGCGGCCACAGCGGTTCAGTTCATGAAAAGTGTGATATTTCGCTTTGGTTTTCCACACAACATTATAACTGACAATGGTACCAATCTGTCTAAGGGCGCCATGGAGGAGTTTTGTCAGCGAGAGCATATCCGGCTTGATGTTTCATCAGTGGCTCACCCTCAATCCAATGGTCAAGCTGAGAGGGCCAATCAGGAAATCTTGAAGGGCGTCAAGCCCCGGCTTTTGGTCCCTTTGCAACGGACGCCGGGTTTTTGGGTGGAGGAGCTACCCTCCGTGTTATGGAGCATCAATACTACTCCTAACAGGTCTACGGGTTACACGCCTTTCTTCACGGTTTATGGAGCGGAAGCAGTCCTCCCTAGCGACATCCGTCATGACTCGCCTCGAGTGGCGGCTTATGTTGAGGCGGATAATGAGCGGGCGCGCCAAGATGCTCTTGACTTGTTGGACGAACAACGTGATGTGGCAGCAGCTCGCTCGGCGATTTACCAACAAGACCTGCGCCGCTATCACAGCCGTCAGGTTAAATCCAGGGTCTTCCAGGAAGGTGATCTGGTGCTCCGGCTCATCCAAGATCAAACAGATGCACACAAGTTATCCCCGCCTTGGGAAGGGCCCTTTGTGGTCAGCAAGAACTTGCACAACGGGTCATACTACCTTATCGATGTTCGGGAGCACAAAGATTCACGTAAGTCAGAGGAAGAGACCTGTCGGCCGTGGAACATAGCTCACCTTCGGCCTTATTACACTTGAGCCACCGGCTCTCATTATGTACATATTTCGATAGCCATGTATATATTATGATAAATAATAAAGCAGGACCTCTGTCCTTTTCTCCTCCAAAGGTAAACGTGTTATTTCCATTACAACATTACATGGTCACTTGGAGGTTGATCCGGCTTACGATCGTATTCGAATCTAGCCGTTAACAATATGATCACCTGGGGGCTTCCTGTTCAAACATAGGTCATATTCGAACCAAAGAGAACATAGCTGTCGATACCCACTTGATTGGCAAATTGCCGAGCTCATTGGGGAGTTTTTCTTGATCATATTTGAATCATAGCTCAACCCCCTTTGGGAACCGACGTGGATCGTATTCGAATCAGCGTCGTTAAACAACTCTCAAGGTCATTTGGGGGCTTCCTGTTCAAACATAGGTCGTATTCGAACCAAAGAGAACATAGCTGTCGGTACCCTCTTGATCGGCAACGCCAAAGCCACTGGGGCTATATGATCGCATTCGAATCTTAGCTTAACCCCTTTGGGACGGTTCTCTGGTCGTATTCGAATCAGAAGCCCCTGAGTTTTTGATCTTTTGGTTTGCAATAAGTTTTTTGGATCAAATCAAAGGTGTGCACGGGCGGTTCATACTCCGCTGGCTTAACTTTGATTAATAATGATTGATAGCACACAATAGGCATTACAGGTGCTGGTGAACCGGAGTTGCATTCTCAACCTCATTATTTGGGTTACATAAGCCGGAGGTGTACTTGCAAGGTGCAGGTATGCTATTGTGGTTATCCCGAAGATATGATTGAGAGCCGGTCTTTTATGACCTTGATTTATATTCTGGGTTATATATAAGATATGTGACTCTCCATGCGGTAAGCTGCCTAGAGACTTGTGATTTGTTTGCAGAACAATTAAAGACAATTCTTCAAGCTTAAGGAAAGTAAATGATCAAATATAGCCCGGAGGAATATAAAGAGCAGCTTCAACGGATTTAAGTACTCCACACGTGCACGATGGCCCGACAAAATTAAGTGTTTGTCCTACTCTATTACAAGACTCCCTGAGTCCAAAAGGTGAGGCATTGTTTTTAAAGCGTAACCATGAGCCGCCTAAGAAATCAAGGTGCTTGTTGGGTTGAAGCTCCCGGCTCATCCCTCTCCGCTCCTCCGGCTGATTCCATGACCTGGAAGGTTGATGATTTCCAGTCAATGCCGCTCAAAGCTTCAAATTGAGCCTCATCATCAATTAACCCGGCCGGGTCAACTTCTGGAGCGAAGGTATGCTTACGAGTCGGAGGGATCAGGCTGATTGCTTCATAGCGTGGAGTTGGGATCCTCTGATTTTCCGCGTCATAGCCCGGCTGATACTTGGTAAGGTCTGTATCATTCCCGATCAAGGTAGCCACTGGGCGCACGCTTTTCACACAGGCGGCGAAGTCTTTTTGGTCAAAGGGGGTACCGTCTTCCTTCAGGCTATGGTATCCAAGAGCGATGTCGGCCGGGTCTAGCTCCGGGAGAAACGCCTTGGCCCGGCTCAGAGCAGCTATAGCTCCGGCTCTTGCAGAAGCCCGTCTCAGCTCTTGGAAGCGCTGAGGAAGAACGGCAAGCCGCCTGAGTACGTCTGCCAGGTGAGTGGGAACCTCATTGGACAGAGACACAACGGCTAAAGCACGTTGTGACCCGGTGTAGAGTTGCTCCACCAAGGTGTAAACAGCCTTCAGCTTGGTCAGCACGTTCTGGTTAAGATTGGAGCTTCTGGGACCTGCATAATAACGTCAGGTGAGCTGATGGCAACGGTGGGACTCATGAGACATGAAGAATGTAAACTTGTTAAAAGCTTACAGAATAACTTACTGAAGATTGCGGAGACCATCTGTGACACATGGTGTTTTAAGCCGGAGAGTTCGGCGGTTCTTTCAGTAAGGGCAGCCTCCGCTTGTTCGGCCCGGCTGAGCAAAGCAGTCTTCTCGTCGGCCCAAGTTTTTCTTTTTGTTTCAAATTTTTTCTTCAGCTTTTCTTGTGCAGCAACACCGAACTCAAACTTGGCATTGGCCTTCCGGGTCTCAGTTTCCTGAGTCTTCAGGCGGTTCTTCAGCTCAGCGATTTCCGACTCAAATTTCTTGCAGGCAGCCTGTACAAATTCCGGGTTACAGTTTGAGTGGTTATCATGCAACATTAAAGTCCCAAGCACTTTGCAAGCAAAGACACTTGGCACTTGGGGGCTAATGTATGCTGAAAGATTCTATTTATAAGTGCCGGTTCATGAAGATAAGCCGGAAGTTAAGTCTACAACATATTCTATCATAAGTAATAGACTTGGGGGCTAGCATGGTAAGGATGACTATGGCGCAAGCAAGAGAATTGTACCTCAGATTTTTGCTGTATCTGCTTCACCATGTCAATCTCCAAGTCCCGGCTGTTGTGCACTTGACTAATATAACCAGAAACAATGTCTCCAATGCTCAAGTTGGCATAGTCAGTGATATCCAGTCTGGCCCTGCGGCGCTCCAGCAGTTCTTCTTTAGCAGAGCATCTGGCCAGCACAGTGGGTCTTCCCGGCTCAACATATTCGGTCCGGGTAATTACCACATCCGGGTCATCGGCCGGTTGAGCTGAGCTGGGGATCTCTGGGTTGTCAGAACTCTCCATGGCTTGTTGTTCAATTGGAGCGGTGGTTTCTGGAGTTGATGCAGACGGCGGCTCAGAAGCAGAGGCGTTGGGTTCAGTCAAGACCGGGTCTTCGACCGGGTGACTTTTCTTTGCCCTCTTGCTGAGTTTTGCTTGTGCGCTGAAAGTCAAAAGGTTAGTGCAAAAACATGAGTAAGATAAAGCACAAAATAAGCTGATTATCATTACCCGGGTGCGGTCTTGAAAGCCGGCAAGTTAGATTGCATGGAGTCACCGGAGGAAGGTGAAGTTTCCTAATAGTTTGAATCAGACGAATTGAGTGGTTGACGAGTGACGCCCGCTAAAGGATGAAAAGGATATAAGTTGGAGATAACCTCAGTCCGGCGCTTCCTTAATGCTTCAGGTAAGCCGGAGGAGAGGTCTGCATCCTTGTTGGTCCGGGTGTGTCTCCGGCTCTCATGAATCTGTCGCTTCAAAAGAAATTGAGGATCTTGATAAGCTAAAGGATGTGAAAATCTTACTTCCCGTGTTACTCTTCGGACTTTCAGCCTTGGCAAGGGCTCCGGGTCGGAGGAAAGTATAGTTACCTCTTCAATCACCGGGTTACTCGCTCCGGTATCATCCTGCTGATAATCAGTGTCAATAAGGTGGTTAAAAACAGACGGAAAACAAAAGAAGAGCCTAAAGAATCAAGGGCTACCTCTGACTCGGAGCTATCATCCAACTAAAGCAGCTCAGAGGCGCTAGGCTTACTCCCCTTCTTGCGGGGAGCGGCTCTCCTGGCGGCTTTTTTAGCCTTCCTGGCTTTTTTAGCAGCCTCATGGTCATACCTGACCTTCCAGAACTTGTCATTAGCCTGAAAAATGCAACAAAGGTTTCCTTGAAGTTAAAACGAAGATTGTTAAAATGGAAAGTAAAGTGCTCAGATCAGTAGCTTACCGCCGGAGCCGGGTTAGCTTTGCAGAAGGGGCTTAAGCCGGTCCTCCCGCAATCTGCCAAGCTCTCGTTCAGAAGAGACTTGGTCATGTCATCAATGACGTCTTCAGGTAAGTCGTTGGGGCTGTGCCGAAGAGGATCATCTTTCCGGGCCGTATAATCACACATTAAGCAGGGGCGGCGGCTCAGAAGGATCACCCGCCAAGCAATCCAGACCCGGACCAGATCAACGCCGTTAAGGCCATTTCCCGGAAGAGCCTTAATCTTGTTGATGGTGGGGATCAATGGTTGACGCTCAGCGTGAGATAGTTTGTCTGGCAGGGGGTGATTTGGCTCCAGACGCAGGGCACGAAAGCCGGGCAGAGGGTTCTCATCAGCCGGAGAAGTATCTTGGCAGTAGAACCATGTCTGGTTCCAGTCCTTTGGGTGGCTTGGCGGCTCAGCATAAGGAAAGAGGCAATCTCTCCGTCATTGAATGGAGATTCCACCAAGTTCCAAGCTAGGCCCGTTGGCGCATTCATTCTGGCGATTCAAGTAAAATAACTCCCTAAAGAGTAGCAGGCTGGTTTCCTCTCCAAGGTATACCTCACAAAACACTTGAAAGTTACAAATGTTCGACACGGAATTGGGTCCAATGTCTTAGGGTCACAGATCGAAAAAGTTCAGAACATCTCTGAAGAATTTTGAGCCGGGAGGAGCAAAGCCCCGGCTCATGTGATCAGCAAATATAACAACCTCTCCGTCTCTTGGTTGAGGTCTTTCTTCGGACGGGTCAGGGGCACGATAGGACATGACCTCCTTTTTAGGAAGGTAACCCGTCTTCACGAAATCATCTAAGGTATCATCAGTAATGTTGGATCTCATCCAGTTGCACGTAATGGGTGCCTTGGGAGCCTTGGGCGGCATTGTGGAAAATGGAAGCCTATGACAAAGGAAAATTTCCGGTTCAAATTTAAGCCGGAGAAAATTTTCAGTTCAGTATTCAGAACGGCGGTTCATGAAGGGGCCTAATGATATATGGCTAAGTGTGTCGGGTTATCTAAGCCGCTGTGGATATCATAAGTAATTCAAGTTATTTAAAACTCTGTCATGAATAAGCCGGAAATTTCACAGCGCATGGCCTCTTTTAAGCCGGAGATATGAGCCGCCATGGTTAACAGATGCAGGTTTTTGTCTAAGTGTTGTACAAACAGGTTTCACAGGTTGTAGGGATTATTTTGGATCAAATGATCGTCTAGAAAGAAAAAATTTCTAGACCTAGAAAGCTGATACAGAGAAGTTCATGAGCTCAGAACGAGGTCTTTCTGCGGACAAAAGGGATCTACTAGCATAAAAATGAGTGCGAAACCACTACCGCAGGAGCTCTACCCTGTTTCCCGGATCAAAAGGGGTCGCGGTGGAAGAACTGTGAAGAACTCGAGATGAACTACGAAGAACAGGGGAAGAACGACAGAACCCTAATGCGAATCTACTGTATGGAGTGGCGAGGACTTACCGGCGCTGATGAGATGCGGAGGTTGCCGCCGTTTCTCTGGACCGGTTCAGGGTGATGCAGCGGCCGAGGTTGACGAAGACCAGGGGCGCGGCGGCGGCGGCGGAGCTCGGGCTCTGGAGCGTCAGAGGAGGAAGATGATGGAGGAGAAGAGTGACGAAGGCTTATGGGCCGGGCCTATTTATAAGGGGCGGCTGATAAATGGGCGCGAGAAACGAGGAGGCCAAGACGCGATTATCTCGCCACAGAAACGCCTCGATTTTCGGGATGGTCATTAAAGATAAGATCCGTTGGGATATGACAGAATAAAAAACGAATTTAATGGTAGATGACGTCACGGCGGGTTACCAAGAATCCAGAAGATGACGTCACGGCGGGTTATAACCTTCGCACAAGCAGAAGCCGGAAGATTTTCTTTCAAAGGGATTGAAGATTGACATGAACCGGTTCAAATCAATCTGGGGCCTAATGTTGAGGATATAACCATTAGAGTCACCCGCCCAGGAGGGGCCGGGTTACATTATAATGGTCATCACGTGAAGCCGAGTACCAGGCTAGAGGATGGCGCATCAATAGTGGGCTTAAGACCCGGAGGCGGCTTAAGGCCCGTAGTGATAAACCGCCGTTATGACAAGACCTGTAGCAAAAGGCAAGAGTAGTTAAGAGTCCGAGCCGGATGCTGTTATAAGCCGGCCAGGATTCTGAGAGCCGCGGGGCGTCAACCTCTCTATATAAGGGGACGACCCGGCGGCAGTTCAGGACGAGGGACAACAGATCGAGAGCCAGGCATAGCGATTAAGCTCCCTGGTCATCGAAACCCTAAGTAATACCACTCAACTGGACGTAGGCTTTTACCTTCACCATAAGGGGCCGAACTAGTATAACCCTCGTGTTCCTTGTCCCATTTAACCCCTTTAAGCTTCCTAGCTGCGATGGCTCCACGACTAAGTCCTTGCACGAGGACATCTGCCGTGACAATTCCACGACAGGCTGGAAACAACCCAATGGAATAATGGGCCGCTAATGGGCATAAAGCGATACACTGTTCATTACGGGCCGGTTACACCACGGGCCATTAATGGGCCAAGGGTTACAAAGGGACTCGTATGGGCCGAAATACGTCATGGGCCATACGTGGGCCGAAAGTTAAAACGGGATGGAATTATATTGGACGGCCCAGATGACGCTACTGGGCCTAATTCGGATAGGCCGTAAACGGGCCCTGGGTTAGCGGGCTGTAAATGGGCTACATGCGAACATGCCGTTAACAGGCTTGCCGTGGGCCGGCCCGCCACCTTTTGACCAAGTCAAACGGGCCGGCCTTTTCATAGGAATGGGCCTCTGTTGGGTCGTGCCACGCGTCGACGTATCATAGGCGCTTTGGGTCCAATGAGTGGATGACATCTGTCCCAGCGGTGAGCCGACACGTGTTTCCTCCAGCCAATGATGATTTTACACGTGGAAAGTCCCCATTGGTCGGGGCTGTTAACGGGTTATCGGATCCAAAATCGGACCCGATAGCTTAACGACATTCCGTTACGGTGGATGCCACGTGTCGGTCACCCTTGACGAAAGCACTTCTGTGACGCGTGATTTATCGTCATGGAAGTGGACACTTCCATGATGATAATTTTGGTAATGTCATGGAACACTTCTACGACATCACAGGTATGACTATCTTGATTCTGTCATAAATATGTCATGCATGTACATGCATGACAGAAAACGTGACCTACTGTGACAAACACGTATCATCACGGAAGTGTATTTTTTTTGTAGTGTAGTATACTATATTTCTGAAGTCTTGACTCCGTCCAAGCAAAGATATCTGCATTATCAGAAGCTTTTTTTATGGAATTTACTTGACCACGAAGAAAGTTGCACACTACTTCGCAGACCATTCGGTTTCAGTCGTCAGCGATGCTCCATTATCAGAAATTCTGAACAATAGGGATGCAAATGGTCGAGTGGCAAAGTGGGCGATTGAACTCCTTCCGTTGGATATCAAGTTCGACGCAGAGAAAGCAATCAAGTCTCAAGCAATAGCAGATTTCCTTGCCGAGTGGACTGAGCAGCAGCAGCCGACTCAGATTCACTCAGAACATTGGACTATGTTCTTTGATGGGTCCAAAATGTTGAATGGTTCTGGTGCTGGAGTGGTTCTAGTATCCCCAAGAGGCGACAAGCTCAGTTATGTCCTTCAGATTCACTTTGATTCTTCGAACAATGAAGCTGAATATGAGGCGCTTCTGTATGGGTTGCTTATGGCCATATCACTCGGCGTCCATCGCCTGATGGTTTACGGCAACTCAGATTTGGTGGTCAATCAAGTGATGAAGGAGTGGGATACCAGGAGCCCAGCTATGACTGGTTATTGCAATGCAGTAAGAAAGTTGTAGAAGAAGTTTGAGGGGTTAGAGCTCCACCACATAACCCGAATCAAGAATCAAGCTGCTGACGACCTGGCAAAGTTAGGTTCCACTCGGAAACCTATACCCAACAATGTGTTCTTGGAACATCTCCACAAGCCGTCAGTTCAAGAAGATCCTTTTACAGAGGAGCTCCCGCAACTGATAAGCTCAACCAATCCGACTGAGATCAAAGTCCCGCCTGTGGTCGACCTGATCATGGAGGTTTTGGTGATCACCCCCGACTAGACGGTGCCGTACATAGCATACCTGCTCAGGCAGGAGCTCCCAGAGGATGAAGATGAGGCCCGCCAGATCATCCACCGATCCAAAGCCTTCACCGTATTAGGTGGACAACTTTATAGAGAAAGTGTTACCAGAGTTGCCCAGCGCTGCATCACTCCAGAAGAAGGTCGACTGATCCTAAATGAGATCCACTCGGGGACCTGTGGTCACAACGTGTCCTCTCAGACCATCGTGGCCAAAGCATACCGAGCAGGATTCTACTGGCCGCGTGCAAATGAGATGGCTAAAGATATAGTCGACAAGTGTGAAGGTTGCCAGGTTTGCTCAAACATATCTCACAAGCCTGCATCTACCTTGAAGACTATTCCACTCATTTGGCCGTTTGAAGTTTGGGGGTTGGACATGGTTGGACATTTCAAGACCGACAAAAGTGCCTTTACTCATTTGCTCGTAGCAGTCGACAAATTCACCAAATGGATAGAAGCCAAGCCTATCAAGAATCTTGACTCAAGCACTGCCATCAGTTTCATCAGAGAGCTGATATTCAGATATGGAGTTCCTCACAGCATTATCAGAGATAATGGCTCCAACTTTGATTCGGATGTGTTTAGTGCATTTTGCGCTTCCCAAGGCACTCGGGTCGATTACACATCTGTTGCGCACCCGCAGTCGAACGGGCAGGCAGAGAGAGCGAATGGTTTGATCCTTCAGGGGCTGAAGCCCCGACTGATGCGGGACCTCAAGCATGCTGCTGGAGATTGGGTGACAGAGTTGCCATCTGTCTTATGGGGACTGAGAACAACTCCCAACCGGTCGACTGATCGAACTCCTTTCTTCATGGTGTATGGTGCTGAAGCTGAGCTTTCGAGTGATTTGCTGCACAATGCCCCCCGAGTGGAACTCTTCTCAGAAGCTGAAGCAGAATAGGCACGCCATGATGCAGTTGATCTCCTAGAGGAGGAGCGAGAGATGGCCCTGATCCGGTCGACCATCTATCAACAAGACATGCGTCGATTCCATGCCCAAAATGTCAGAGGTGAAGCATTTTAGGAAGGAGACCTTGTGATCCGAGTGCACCAGAAACGGCCTCACAAGCTCACTTCGGCCTGGGAAGGCCCCTTCATCATCACCAAGGTACTCCACAACGGGGCGTATCACCTCTACATTGTAGCCAAGAAAGAAGACGAGCCACGCTCGTGGAATGTAAAGCTGCTCCGCCGTTTTTATACCTAAACACTCGGATCAACGAGTTGTAATAAGAATCCTTCAGTTTGCTTATCCAAGACAAGATTTTTGCGTTATCTTAATGATTGTTATCCCATAAGCATATGTGTTCAAATCCCCCAGTGGGTGGCTTAGTCGCGAACCCGATTCGCCTATGTTTCAAAAACACTCCGAGTGAAGAGCAACCCTCTCACTCGGAGGCTTAGCCGCGAACCTGATTCGCCTAAGTTACAAAACTACTCCGAGTGGAGAGCAATCCTCCCACTCGGGGGCTCAGCCGCGACACCATACTCGCCTAAGTTACAAAACTACTCCGAGTGGAGAGCAATCCTCCCACTCGGGGGCTTAGATGCGACCCCGAACTCGCCTAAGTTACAAAACTACTCCGAGTGGAGAGCAATCCTCCTACTCGGGGGCTTAGCTGCAACCCGAACTCACCTAAGTTACAAAACTACTCCGAGTGGAGAGCAATCCTCCCACTCGGGGGCTTAGCCGCGACCCCATACTCTCCTACATTAGAAAA
>NC_057808.1:173077456-173117266 GCF_018294505.1 Triticum aestivum | reverse complement strand
GTTACAAAGCTACTCCGAGTGGAGAGCAATCCTCCCACTCGGGGGCTTAGCTGCGATCCCGTACTCGCCTAAGTTGCAAAACTACACCGAGTGGAGAGCAATCCTCCCACTCGGGGCTTAGTTGCGATCCCGTACTCGCCTAAGTTACAAAACTGCTCCGAGTGGAGAGCAATCCTCCCACTCGGGGACTTAGCTGCGACCCCAAACTCGCCTAAGTTACAAAACTACTCCGAGTGGAGAGCAATCCTCCCACTCGGGGGCTTAGCTGCGATCCCGAACTCACCTAAGTTACAAAACTACTTTGAGTGGAGAGAAATCCTCCCACTCAAGGACTTAGCTGTGGCCCCATACTCACCTAAGTTACAAAACTATTCCGAGCGGAGAGCAATCCTCCCACTCGGAGGCTTGGTTGCGCTCGGAGCTGCGCACAATACAACGTAGGTTGCACTCGGAGCTGCGTCACAAATACAACGCATGGTTGCACTCGGAGCTGCGTCACAAATACAACGTATGGTTGCACTCGGAGCTGCACCACAAATACAACGTATGGTTGCATTCTGAGCTGCGCCACAAGTGCAATAACTATTCCGAGTGGAGAGTGATCCTATCACTCAGAAGTTTAGTCACATTGATAAAATCAGAAGAAGGCAATGCAAATAAAGCAACCAAGATCGGATAAATCCATGAAGGTTCAGAACCGCGAATAGAAGTACTCGGGCGTCAGACCCGAAAGAGTTTAACGGTTACCAAATCACTCGGCATTCTGAGGCAAATAAAGTCAAGGCATCAAGTTTTTCACTCCGCAGGAGGAGAGCTAGCTGGCTCGACGAAATCATCCAGGTCGATTCCATCAGCAATACGAGTGGCAGCGTCAATGAATGTCTCCATGAAGGACTGGAACTGAAGCTTCTTGGTATTGGCGACCTTGAGAGCTGCCCGTTTCTCTTCTCTAACTTCCATGCAATGAACACGGACCAGGGACACAGCCATGTCAACGCCGCACCGAGCAGATGAGTTCTTCCATGCCTGCACTCGACCAGGGATTTCATTGAGTCGAGTCATCAGAGACTCGAGGTCATTCTGGAATGTCAGACCTGGCCAGAGCTCTGTTTTGATCCGCGACACCGCCACTTTCAGACGAGCAAGATAGTCCATAACGCTGGCGAGGCGAGATTCCAGTCGCAGCACGTTCATCGCAGCTTCGTCCTTGACGGGGGAGTTAATGGGGTCCAGATTCGTCTCAATCCGCCTAGTCTCTTCCTCGAAATTTTGACAGAATTCTACAAACACATAAAAATGGTGATTCGACAGTCGTATGATGAGTCGGCAGTTGCAAATCAGTCGGACAAGGAAAAGTACCTTTGAGCATAAGGAACATCTTTTTGGCAAGGCCTCCCAGATAGGTCTCCAGTTTGTCTCTGCTCCGAGTTAGATCTCCGACTTTGTCGGTCAAGGCCACCTTGTCCTTCTTCAGCTGCACGACTTCTTTGTTTGCTTCATCAATGGCAGTCTTCAACTTGGCGTTTTCTTCTTCCAACTTGCCGACTGAAGCCAGCTTCTGATCAACAAGTTCAGTTTTCTCTCGCATCGTCTTCTGCGCTGCTGCAAGGTCAAGGTCCTTCTGCTCCAGAGCCTGCTTCATTTTGTCTAAAGAAATAACATTCTTCAGACGAGCTTGGAGTTGTCAGTTTTCACTACGCACATCTGTTCGAGTGGAGTCACTCGGTTCAAAAGACGAAAAGAAAATATGACAAGGCGAACAATCGACAAATTATTACCTCCCATGGCAGTTTCTTCATCCTTAGCCTTCTGCAAATTCTGCTTGGCCAGTTCCAGATCAAGGTTGAGCTGGATTTGTTTCCGCTCCAATTCAGCGAACTGGGCCCCGAGATCACAAGATTTCTGTAGTAAACAACAAGACAAGGGTCAGTCACTTCTGAGTCATAATATGCAAAGATCAGATTACTATGGCAAAAAAGTTCTAAGACTACCGCCGAATCAAACATTCAACAGTAGTCTCGGGGACTACACCCAGTGGGTGCACTTGGCGTGCCCCCACCGGTTCGATTTCCCACTCGACATGGTCTGCCCAGTACGAGAGGAAGGAGTATATATATATATAGCCGGTCTATTCTGATAATATTATCAGAATAACTATTCTGATAATATTATCAGAATAACTATTCTGATAACACTTCCGCACTGCATGCTCAACAGAAGCGAACTGCATCTTCTTTACGTCGCGCACTGCAATGCTACACGGGAGAACTGCTTCATTTTCTGGTGGTCCGCCCGCGTATTCTGTGTGGAATCGGGTGTTGCAGGATGATTTAATTTGTTTATGGATGTCAGTTGACCTTTATTCTTTGTAATTTACTGGAAAAACGACTAAAATCTTGGTAAATCGAGGGATTTGGCGGGCGAGTTTTTCTCTGTTCGTTCGTGTTCGTGTCAGAATCGACCCTTGGCGCTCGGATGTTGTTTGTTAGTCGGAATTGTTTGATATCGTTCGTTTAATTGCACATTTTACTCTAGAAATTGTGTAATTTTTAGGAGTTAGTTTCCAGTTCCCGCGAATTTGGTTGTGTGGGCGGGTGAGCTTCGTCCGCTCCTTTGTTCTTGTTGATTTTTTGGATTTTGCACCTCGATGTGTTTTTGAATCTTGTAATTACTATCCCTGTTGGTTTTAGTTCATTGTATTGCGGGTATAATTCTCATTCTTTGATTTGCAATTTTTAAATAAAAGCTGATGTTGTTCGTCCAGTTTGCCGTGTGTTCGATGTAGTTTTTTGCGGGGTATTTTTCGATAGTTTAGTTGTTGGACAATTGTTAGGCGAGTTATGTAAGTGCGATTGAATTGGCACCTCTGTTAGTCTACGACATATCTGTATTTCTACTACTTTAATTTTATTGTTGTTGTTCTGGCATAAGCTGTAGTGCACTGCATTTTCGTTAGCAGTGTACTTCGTTTTAGCTGTATTACAGTGGTCATGGCAGCTTATGAGATTTCTCTTTTCTTAAACTACATTCTGTGTTTTAGAGGAGTGCATAATATGTACTTTCGTACTGCATTAGCAGTATGGTTAATCTTCTATTGTGCTATTAGAATAGATGGTCCATTGTATGCTTTTGTTAGCTGAATAGTTATTATGACAATTTTTTTGAACTGAATACTATAAGAATTCTTTTGAACATCATATGTTAACTGCAAAGTTTCGACCATTCGCATTGCATTGTTACTGTTCAAATGACTGCTTTTTTTATATTTAGGACCAACTATGTGTTTGAGAGAACTGCATTACTGCGAGCAGCAACTTGTCTAAAAATGGGTGATAAAATGATGCAGATGAGGTTGCATACTTTAAATAGGCACCGTTCAAAGTGTTTGGTGGACATAATTTTAAAAGCGTACAACATTAGCAAATCATTAGAAATATGCCGCCGATGGCTTGCTTCATATTTAGACTACCTACAGTGCAAATATTGTGAACTTCAGGGAGTCTTCTTCTTTGTAGAAAAATAGCATGGCCACTTCTCCGACCTCAAAGCCATTCTGGGAGACAAATTCTTTCCAACCAGTAGTTATGTTGATGCATTCTTCAGAGTCGATGTGGTAGTCAGCTTGCATGTCTCCATACCCATTCTTGTGTACTGTCTCCAAAGTAACCTTCCCTGAACTCGGAGCAGGAAATTTTACTGTGGATGGCAGTTTCTACATTTTGGAAAGGATGGAAAAAGAATGTTTATAAGTAAATAAAAATGTATGAACATATATATACCCATTCTTTATACTTAGGATGATCTGTTTTATGTTGAGTTAAATATGTACATATATATGACTACTATTTTTTATAAAGTAGTTGCAATGTATGAACAAACTTATATACGGAATTGACCTCTAGTTTTACTAGGATATATATTATACTGTAACATGTTTGTACTGCAAGGTCATTTACAGTGTACTTCGCTAGCATGTTAAGAGAACTGCAATACTGATCTACTGACCCTCTTTTTTGTTCGTGTGTTGTGGTATTGAAGAAAAATAGGTGGAAGCATCTAGTCTTAATAGCTAACAAATCTGAACAACAATACAAATTATGTTTTGTATTTTGTTGACACTACTGAACAAATTGATTGAACTATATATTCATATGTGGATTTGCAGGTAGATTATGTCCAAAATTGTGAGGGGAAAAACATACCCAACTTTCCTGTAGATCTGCGGGTGTGAGGCGATGAAGAAATGGCGGCTGAAACCCCCTGGGTATCATCAGGCACCCGAGCATGCTGCGCCACTCTGTGTTAGTGAGCTCTAGACCTTCTGCATACACGCATGTGTCCGCTACCGGCGCCATCCTTGCCAAACACCCGCACTTACAGTCCATGGCGGGTTCAGTGGAATTCTATAGAAGAGCTGGGGATGGGACGAACCCTAGATCTACGATTTGAAGAAAAAGAGGAACGGGGGAGGCGTTGTGTTGTCTGGAGCATGAATGGATACGTTTTATGCAACCAATTGACCAACGGAAGTAATAAATGTTTGTGGTTGGTGTTAGGCGGCGGATTGGTTCTGATTCAGTGTGCGCGAATGCATTTGAGGAGTAAGAGGACTGCATACCTGGAACCAGCGAACTGCATTGTCATATCAAGACGAACCGCGGAAGGCGTGGTTGAGCCTGCGTTTGTGTATGGTACGTGGGATTATTTAAAAAACTCAGTAGCCTCTCTTTTTGTTTGTGGGGCCTGTGTTCGGGGAGTGAAGACGCATTGGGCCCAAGTCGGCCTGTGAGCACGGCTGGTTCTTGGTGCGTTGTGTGCGGCCTAATGCTTAGTCCCACCTCGCCCGCGGAAGGCGCCCCCGACCTGTTTATAAGTGCTGGCGAGGCAGCCGTATCGAACTCCTCTGGTTACTTATTTGGGCGCTTATACATGGCGCTCGCTACTCTATGCTCTCTGACCTGTGGGCCCATGTGCGCCCGACCCCACGCATTGTGGCTCAGAACGACTCGCCAACTGTGGGCGCAGACCTACTACGAGACTGGCTGGGGCCGGCTACACCTGGGTGGTCAAATTTTTCTATTTTTTTCAATGTAGGGGCGTGTACTACTTTGTAAACCATCTGTGCACTGCACTGATCAGTTTTCTGTACTGCATGTGCACGTAGTCCGTACTACATGCACAGTTCTCATTTTTTGTTTTCATATTTTTGCTCTTATGTAATCTTTTTTCCAATGTAGGGGAGTGCACTACTTAGTAAACATACTTGTACTGCATTGATTATGTTCCTGTACTGCACGTTCATATATTTCCGCACTACATATACAGATCGCATTTTTCTTTTTGTGTTTTTCTCTTATCTATTCGTTTTTCCAAATTTAGGGGCGTGCACTGCTTTGTTGGGTATGTGTAAACTTCATTTGACAGAGTCTGTACTGCATTGGTACACAACTTGCACTGCATGCGTCCTATTTGCACACTGCTCGAATCTAATGATACATGAGCAAACAATAGAAAACAAATTATCACAGGCATTCTGTACGACAAGTTCATCATGAGCAAACTAATTTCAACAGAAAGCAATCTAACATAATCAAAGTTCACATCATTACAAACGATTCTGCATGGCAAGCAAACTAAGTTCAGCAAAAGCAAATGATCACAAAGAAACTAACGATACATAAGCAAACAACATAAAGCAAATTTGATGATAATTCTAAAACGACGTTGGCATTGGTTGCTCTTTGGCCGGCACCATCTTCTTCTTCACCAGTCAGCGTCTCCCCATCCCCAGCTGCTCCTGGCGCACTTCTTGGGGGGCTCTTCCTTCTCCAGCTTTGCACGGCGAAGCCCGTCCTGGGTGAGGGTGATGCGGTTCCATATCTCGTACGCTGCATAGGCGTCCTTTGCCGCGTACTCGATGTGCCTCATGGACAGAGGCAGGGTGGCCCAGCGCTTGTGCTCGTCGTCGGTGATCTTCTTCTTCATGTTGTTGTAGTAGTCGTCGATGAGCATGTCGGAGACGTCTCCAAGGGAGTCCAACTCCTTGGTTGCCTCGGGCACCCTCCACTCCTTCTGGATGTCGACGAAGTTGGCGACCTCCAGATTGACGCGCTCTAGCCTTTTTTTGTCGCCGTCGATGGAGAAGCCTGCAAAGGTGTACCTGGGGTTGGCAAGGAAGTTGTCGAAGATGGTGCACCTTTCAGCGGCGCTCAGTTGGAAGAGCAGCACCGGGAGAGTTGGCAGAGGGCGGGTTTCTGCGTCGCTTCAGGCTCGTTGTTGTACTCGAGATCAATGCCGACGATCTTGTGGCGCTGGAGGCTGAGGTGGCGCTCGTACTACGTGAGGGTGGTCGCCACCTGCTTGTTGTCGTTGGTGTGGATGACGTGCAACTTGGTGTTGCCGTGGGCCTCCACGCCCTGGTACTCATCGGCGAACACCATGGCCGGTAGTAGGGCTTGGTGTTTTTGCGTGGAGATGGATGTGATGGAGCGATTTGGTGGCAGCACAATGGATACTTGTGTTGTTGTGGATGAGAAGTCCTATGGCAGGGGTCTGAATTTAAGGGGAGGGCGCGGGGTGGGATGGCCGCATCGGATGAGCTGCACGATCTCGCTGACGATGCGGTTTGTGCAGATCGTGGGTTGGTATTGCGTCTGTGATCGTGGGCTTGTGGCGATGGAACCGCTCCGATTGGGTGGTTGTATGCGAACGTGGTGTTTTTTAACGTGGTTTTTTTATTTTTGATCAGTAGATTTTTTTAACCACCACTTCCTGTGCGAACGGACATTTTGTGACGTTTATATGTATCCTGCATGATAACGAAACTGCATTGGTTAGAGTTCCGCACTGCATCGTGTGCAACGGAGAACTGCATGTTGTGTACAGGAGCTTACTTCACAGTATTTTTTGCGTGTGCTTGCTGGAGCCCCTGAATAAAGTACAATGTATTCCGCAATTTTACGAGTTTTTCGCTGTGTTCTATACCGTGTATTTATTCGTGTAGGTAATCCGGAACTGGATTTGCTAAACCGTACTGCTTCGTGTAGCTAAATGCACTGCATCTTTCTAGTGCTGCGTGCTGCATCAATTTTTTTTGCCTGTACTTACTGCAGTCCCTGTACGGGAGGGGTAGGGGGGGGGGGTTCCCCCCCATTTTTTTGTGCGGCACTTATTTGAATGTAGACTTTTTCTTTTCGGATGCGTTTTCTTAACATGCGTGTTTTTTTATTTTAACTTTTTTACGAACTGCGTTTATTTTATTTATGTTTTACCGACGAAACTTCATTATTCTTCATAGAGAACTGCATCAATGTGCGTTTTGATGTGGTCTTTCTTATTTTAGCCGGGCCGTTTTTGGGCCGGCCCGTTTTATGTTGCCTTTTGCCACACGCGGGCCTCCTACGTGTCCGTTCCAGGCGATCCCACTGCTCCGCTGACAGGGAGAGAGACCGAGAACAATCCCCTCTCCTCTCTTGCAGTTCCTCCCTCGAGCAAAACCGCCGTCGCCCGCAGCAACCGCCGTCGCCCGAGGAACCGCCACCCTCAAGAGGTTCTTATTCCTGCATTCCGCGTCGTCCGCTCCACGAGCCCTTGCCGCTGTGCTCCCGCAGCCCTTTCCTGTCCGTTGCCGTCGCCGCACCCTCCCCCCTCCCCGTCGTCGCCGCCGCCGTCTGCGCCGCACCTTTTTTGTGGTACGTTTCGCTTATTCTCGGTCTTGATCGTCCGCTCGTCTTGTTTTGTTATTCTCGTAGTTGCTGTTGCTGTTTTTTTGTGTGTAATTTTTCCGTAGGCAGCCGATTTTATCTCGATTTTGGAGTCGATACTCTTGTGTAGCAAGGTGGATCTAGGGTTTCGTGAGATTTTCGCCGATTTTGTTGCTTAAATCTGTCACTTCGTCGTTGTGCTGCAGGCAAACGCCATGTCTTCACCGAGCAGAGTGGGAGGAGGAGTTCAGGGTATGTGGAGTGCTTATTTTAGGCTTTTGTTTATTTTGTTTTATGTTTATCTAGTTTCCTAAATCATCCTGCATATTGGTTTATGCTTTGTTAGTTGTCAGCGTTCGTTTGCATTATTTTGTCAAGTGATGTTTTGTAATTTCTGTTTCTGGTTCTTTTTGAATCAAGTAGGTGATTGTGGTTCTCATAATGATACGCCAATTGGGTCCCGTTGTCCTGGTGGTAAGGATCATGGTGTGGAGGGAGGACATCAATTGAATTCGCCGATTGAAACTTCTCCCATAAGTGTGGCCCCTCCTTCTGGTATGTGATTGATTTGTTTATTTTGTGTATGCTGGTTACTTTGATGTTGTACCAATTGGTGTTGCCTTGCTGTATCTAGTCCGACATTTTGTTGGGAAGAAACATGAAGTTAGTGTATGCAGCACTGTATTTTATTTTCTATATGTGAACTCCATTATATGTATGTGTGAACTGCATTGTTGTTTTACTCAAGTTTTTTGTGCAATGCATTAATTTTTATTTTTAGCTTATGGTTGGAGCACTGCATTTTATATGTCTAAGTGTACTGCATTTGTTCTTTTTGTGCACTTTTTAACGACCATAGTCAAACTTCATTTTGACGTAGTGTCTTTTTTCCATGCTGGGGCGCCTGGGTTTGCGGAGGTTACTCAATTGATTGACCATTATTTTGCAGAGGGTAATGTTGGTGTGAGCTTTGACCAAAGACGTCCCGTTTTGTCTGAGACACAGTCGCAGTCTGTTGATGGTACAGAGGAAGTTACAAAGGATTGGATGGTCTCGGAACAGCTTCGTGAATATGAATTGAAGCAAAGCAAGAAGAAGTTGAGGTTTGAAAGTGACTCAAAAGAGTTTGCGGAGAAGGAGAAGCAGAGGAGAGCTGCAGATGGTGCCAAGGGTGCCAAATTTGCCAAGGTGAAGAAGCCTTCTTTGCAGAAGAAGAAGCTGAGTACTGTTGCTGAGGAAGGTGGTACACCTCGGCGGAGTCCACGTGTTGCTGGCATGAACAAGAATATTAGCAAGAGAACTGCTGAAGCTGGTGGAAAGGATGATCCTCAGTGCAAGCGACTACATGTCACTCAAGGTCCCAACTCTGATGATGACGACTTTGTGCTTGCTGATTTTGTGAGGGATGTTCATAGTGGTAGACGCAAAGACTGTAGTTCATCTAAGAGTCTACCCAAGCGTGCCCATGACGATGTCAATGAAGATTTTTGTGGTGACTCTGGCGAGGAGGTGGATGTTGTTTCAAAGGTTTGTTGACGTGGACTGCATTTGTTTTCTTCATTGTTATTCTATCTGTGTTTTCTCTGTCTCTTTTTTTATGGCTAGTCTTCTAATGTGGATTGCATTTCCCTTTACACAGAGGAAGAAGTCCAGTAAGAGCAATGCAGCTGAAGATGATGCTGAGGGAGATGATTCTCGATTTAACAAGACCGTAC
Organism: Triticum aestivum; assembly: GCF_018294505.1. Lineage (NCBI taxonomy): Eukaryota > Viridiplantae > Streptophyta > Magnoliopsida > Poales > Poaceae > Triticum > Triticum aestivum. Next base: position 173,107,848 of record NC_057808.1, on the reverse strand, counting down.
GTTTGTCGCTTCCCACTGTTTGCAAGGCTGCTGCCTTCTTGAAAGAGGCACACTGTAGTCGTGTTCGGGATGCTGGATTTGGTGTTGTCTTTGAACTGACAGTAAAGAAAAATGTGTCGCGCATTCTTATGTGCTATCTGATGGGAGTGATTGACCCTGCCACCATGATAATGGACTTTGGGAATGGCAGGGTTCTTCGAATCAATCGTGATGCAGTTCATCACATTTTTGATTTACCCATGGGACGTCACACTGCACCCATGCCTGCTGCCAGCGGCCACGATGACTCGTTGAGTGCCCTCAAGGATGAGCTTGGCTTTGACCGTTCAAAAAGTATAGGTGTCAAGGACTTGCTTGAGAAGTTGAAGGCATTGGTGGAGGAAGATGATCATGTGACTTTTGACCTTGCTGTGAAGGTGTTCTTCCTGATACTCTATGAGAATTTGCTGTGCCCGGGCCTGCAGTTCGTTTGGGTAGAGTTGCTGCAATGGTAGAGAACATGGATTATGCGGCTATGGCTCAGATGGACTTTTGCCAGCTTGTTGTTGATGAGTTGCAAGCAGCTGTGGTGAGGTGGCAAACAGAAGGCAGCAAGCAGAATTGTGCAGAGGGTTGTGCCATTGTCCCCCTGATTATGTATCTTGACTGCTTGAAGCTTCGCAAATTTTTAGTCATGCACACGTTGACGCCACGTGCGTCATACCTGACGACCAAAGACCTGATGAAGTTATACAATGAGGATGTGCTTGTGAAGGGAAAGATTTACTTGGAAACTTACAAATTTGGGAAGCTGCCGGTTAGTGCATCTGAGTTTTTAATATCAGTTTTTTTAAAAGGTGCAACCATTATAAATCTAAACTTTTCTAGTACTCACATGTGTACTTGTCTTTGCCTCTTGTCTTTTTTTTTGCAGTGGAAGGCGTCAGGTGATATTGTGTACAACCGTCTTGTTGCAGTTGTATGCGACAGCTCTGATGTGGGACCTAGCACTCATGCTAGGTTTTATGAGCCTATATGTAGCCAGCTTCTTGCCCATGATGATGAGGTGTCACATACTCATGGTTTCATGGCTCGACAGATGTTTGATAATAGAAGCTCTTCTAAACAGACATTTGTTGGCGGCAAAAAACACGAGGAGATTGATGAGCTTCTTGTGAAGGTTTTGAAGTTGACTGAAGATTTGCCAACCTCTGGTGACAGGTTGAGGACATGTAACGCCCCAAGACCGACGCTCCAGAAGACTTCCATATATTTTTGTGTTCGCCGTGTGTTTCTTTTGTGCTTGCTCTTTTATTTTTTTCATTGCATCATGTCATCATGCCATCATATCATTAATTTTTAAAAACTGAACTAAGTAAATTGCATGGATCTTCGATCCATTTAAATCGAGGGAAATGCACACGGTGATTTCTCTTTATAACATATATCCTCCCAATATTATTAGGGAGCTATATTAAAATATTCCATTAATTGGAGTTCAGCATAACACACTTACAGTGTAAGTTCCATGCATTTTCTACCTCAATTCCTCGCCTCAAACGTTGCCAACAATTCTTATCTCATTTATCGAGGCTCTTCCAAAATTCTCAACATTTTTGGATCTACCAAATACCCACTTCCTTCCTACACTCATTTGAAAATAATTCAAATGAGCTTGAAGTCAACTTCACGCCCATGCTCACTTTCTATTTTTCTTGGATCAAGCTCATTTTTATGAATCCGGGAAAATTATCCGCGTGTCCAACTTCTTCCCCTAACCTCTCTTTCTTTTCTTTCTTATCTCTGTTTTGTTTTTATTTGTTTTAGAGAGAGTGCATGGCCCAAGGCCCAGCTCGCCCCAACTCTTAACCCTAGCGAGCATCTCCCCTCTCCCTCTTGTTCCCTCTGCCCGCCGCCACACACACACATGCACGCATCAAGCTAGGAGCTCCCTGCGCCCGATCCCCTCCTTCTTCCTTGCTTCGCCAGGGAGAGGAGCGAGACCCCGCGCCTGCAGCCGTCGTCCTCCGCGCCCAGTAGGAGCGTCGCGCCCTCATCCCGTTTCCCTCTGCTTTGCCTCTCCGTCGCATGGCCCGGCACCAGTGCCGCTGCTGCTTCGTCGCCCGTGCCGCCATGGCCCTCCTCGCGCCTCCTTTCCTCGTCCCGCACCCGAGCTCCTGGAGCCCGAGCCGTCCCCGAGCGCCTCCTCCTTGCTGCTTCGTCTGTCGCTGAGCTAGAGCTCCGCCGCCTCTCCTCCTGCTTCTCCTCGTCGCCACCAACCGTCTCGACCTCACCGCGGGCAGCAGCAGTTGCTGCAGCACCCTCTCGCCGACGCCGCGCTCGGATCTCCACCGCGCCTCGCCTTCGACCTCGGCTTGCGCGTCCCATGGCCACGAGCGCCACCAGCAGCAGGTTTAGGCCGTCCCGCCGAGTCCCTCGCCGCCCTCCTACACCTCGTCTCCGGCCCTGTCCGTCAGAGCCATGCCTCTCGGTGCCCGCAGCCGCGCCGCCGCGGCCCTCCTCTGTTTCAGCTCCTTCAAAAGAGCTCCGAGTCGCTGCCCCGACGTGCCCCCTCATCGTCGCCTTGCTGCTGCCGGACCCCGAGTTCGCCTTCCTCCCCGATAGCGCTCGAGGGCCCCATGTCGCCATGGCCTCTGCCTGATGTTGTGCCGTGTTGCCGCCCCCATCTCCGACCCCTTTCTCCTGCACGCCCTGCCTCTTGGTGTTCTGCACCACCACCACGTCGTGGCGATTTTGTTGCTTCACTGTCAGGCACGAGTTGCCTTGCTGCTGCACAAACCAGAGGCCCTTTGTCTTGCTTCGTTTTGGATCAGCCAGTACGAGACGCCAAGTACCGCACCGGACGCCAAGTACCTCTACGAATGACACTGGATGTAAACGAACGTGTACAACTTTCATCCTGTGCATGTCTCCAAGTACCACGACATTGACGGCCCTACAAGTTCAACTACGGTTGCCGTGTACGACTACCGTCGACCCTCGAAGACTCCGTGGACGTCAAGTTCCTCGCCGTGACCCCGAACATCTACGGAATGTGTACGACTACGAAACATGTACCACTACTTCCACTATGACCCGTGAACGACTACTTCCCTCGACATTTTTGTACCGCCTCAAAACGCACCCTTCAAAGGTATAACCGCCGAGAACGACCGCCCGTGAACGAATGCATGTGTTGTATGAGTTGCTTGCGGTAGCACCGTGCCCGACTTGTTCGTCGCATGCTGTCACTCGTTTCCTTGCCACCGTCTTGTGGGACACCCGGCAACCGGGAGCACCCCACCGTCCTTGCATGACACGCTCACGCCCACGTCTTTTGCACCGGTATCTCCGTGAGCTATTGGAACTGATATGTTGTCGTGGCATCATTTTCGGATTCGTTGCCGTGGCACCCCTTTCTTCCACCACGGTGACAAATGCTTCATAACATGCTCATGTCAACATTTTCATAAAAATTGCTTAAAACTTGCATTGTCATCCGCATCATGATAACAACATTTAAATGTTTAAAATTGTGTTTGTATTAAATTGCTAATTGTCTGAGGATTTATCAGAATTGTTGCTTGTTGTTCCGGCCTCATTTAAATTGCCTAAATAGTTAGTTTATTTATGCTTCACCTCTTGCCATGTTAATCAACATTTAATATTGTTGGGTACATAAACATGAGAGAACTAAATAATTGATGTGGTGTTTCGTCAATATGTAACTCGTTGCATATTGAGCTCCACTTAATTTGTAGTATTGTTTGTTGCATTTTCCCATGCCATGCTTCATTTAAACCGGACATGCATCATACTTGACTGTGCATCATGCCATGTTTATGATTGTGTGTTTACTATGTTGTTTGTTTCTTTCCGGGTTGCTTCTCTCGTTAGCTTCGGTTTCATTCCGGAGTTGTGAGGATTCGTTCGACTCCGTCTGTTTGTCTTCTTCATGGACTCGTTCTTCTTCCTTGCGGGATCTCAGGCAAGATGACCATACCCTCGAAATCACTTCTATCTTTGCTTGCTAGTTGTTCGCTCTATCGCTATGTTGCGCTACCTACCACTTGCTATATCATGCCTCCCATATTGCCATTTCAAGCCTCTAACCCACCTTTCCTAGCAAACCGTTGTTTGGCTATGTTTCCGCTTTTGCTCAGCCCCTCTTATAGCGTTGCTAGTTGCAGGTGAAGATGAAGATTGCTCCATGTTGCATTATGTTTATGTTGGGATATCACAATATCTCTTATGATTATGTTTATGTTGTTTGGCTATGTTTCCGCTTTTTCTTTTTTTGTCGTAACCAACTTATTCTCGTTTTTGGTTTGCTCTATGCCCGTAGACTGGTGTTGCTGCTTGTGATGTGCACAAAGAGTCCTACGATGGCTTTGGGAAGGATGAGGTCTTGGGTGATGCATCGTCCCCTCCGGATGTTGTAGCTGATAAGGTATAGTTGTATTACTTGTTCTATTAGTGTGTTGTAATCTATTTTTTTGTTGTTGTTATAAACTTGATGTGCGGTGTTATGCTCAGTCATATGCATTTTCATTTACATATGTTAGCTGCAATAGTTTTACATGTGTGAGCTTCAGTCTTTGACAGAAGTGAACTGCATTCAATTTCGCATGCGTGGTCCATAATGTTTTACATAAGTGAGCTTCAGTATTTAACATAACTGAACTGCAGCGTTTGACAAAGTGAACTGCAGTTCTTTTTTTACGTATATGTGTGTTGAAGTTGTTGTTTTGATACACGTGGGTTGCAGTTGTTTGTTGTGTTAATTATCCCCATGCTCATTTTTGTGTTATTGTGTGTTTTTTAATCTTTCCACAGCCTGGAGAAGAAAACGTGGAAGTTCATGTTAATTTGAATCAGGGCGGTTGTGCTGTTGATGGTGGTGGCAGTGTTGGTGCTTCTGCATCGGTTGTCGTCGATTGTGCAGACCCTTCTGTAGCTCAACAATCCCATGATGCTGTTTCCCCCAGCCGGCATGAAGATTCTACTTTTGGCATTGAAAAGCCGCTGGAGAATGTCGTCCCTGCTATTAGTGTTGTTGCTTCCCGTGTTTGTCTGGCGGCCAACGATGTTCCTGAAGTATCGAGAGTGGAGCCTCATGTAGCTGAAGTATCTAAGGACGTTGCGGTTGACCAGACTGTTCTAAATCCAGATAATGCTGATGTTGCTACAGAAGGGCAGTCCAGTGATGTTGTGTTGGATTCGTCGCAACCTATCCAAGAAAATGTATCGGTCAGCTCTGAAGAACAACATCATGAAGACTCTGACACTGAAGGCAAGAGTTTTGTTTTGAACAGTACAGTTGAAGTTTTTCTCATTTCATTTTTGTTTAATTACTATGGTATCTGTATTAGATGTTTAATGATAAGTGAAACTTGATCTTTTGTTTATGATTTTCAAAATAGCTAGCAGAATTTCCTTGGCTTAATATTTGAACTTCATTATTTGGATAAGTGAACTTCGTCTTTTTTATTACAGATGACGAACTTCCTGTTGTGACACCGTCGAGCATTGATCCAGCACTCCTGAAAAGATACAATGAGTTGTACGCTTCTGTTACGAGGGTTCAGAAGGACAAGAAGAAGAAGTATGTTTTTTTAGAAATTGTTTTGTTCATATGTATTTTCTAATTTTGGTTTTTAGCCCTTTTTCTTTGTTGTTATTTTTTTAGTATCTTATGTTTCAGTTTTTCATGAAAAATTCAGGGACATGATTGCTTTTAAGACTGAGTTGGGTGATATTACCATTGGCGAAGTTGGTCAATCCTTTTGGGATAAAGGGATGCTCACTACAAGACTTGTAGATCTTGGGGTTTCTTTTTTGGTAGATAAGTTTAAGGGATCTCCGACAATGGTTGTCCCGTACCATATTTGTGTAAGAATGCAGAAATATTTGTTTTATTTTTTTGATTTTCTTTTCTGATTTCGTGCGATGACATGTTTTCTTGAGCACTATTTGATATTTGTTTTTGTATTGACACACAAATATTTGGAATGGTGGTACTGTAGGCAGGAGTGTTAAAATGACGTTCTCTTCAAAAGCCGAGGAGCGTTTTGATAAAAAGGATATGGTGAGTAAAGTTTTTATGTGTCGAATTCTATATTTTGCGTGTTTGTTTTTATAGTGTTCTGTTTCTTCTTCTTATAATACTTTTATTTATTTATTCATCCTTTGACCAGGTCCTTTTTGCAGCTTTTGATCCGCCAGATCTGAGGGATGGCGTTGGTCATTATTGTGTAGTTGCGTTAAATGTGAAAGAAAGGCGGTTTGAATTTCTTGACTCGCTCAATAAACCTGGCAGCGCTGATGCGATCAAGGTTTGAACTTCTTTTTATTGTATGGGTCTCTCCATTCCACCTGAATATCAATGTAGTTGTCGGAGTTGATCTCCAAACCATATAGCTTTAGCTTGCTTTTGTCTCCTTCAATGGTGAATCCGACGAAGGTGTACTCACCATTCATCAGGAATTTGTCTAGTTCCATTGGCCTGCAAGATGTTTGTATAGAGTGAATATAGTTTATTTTCTTAGGAGTACCAATTTTTTTGTTTCGTCTGAAACTGAACTGCAATATGAATATCTGAATCTGTTACATTGAGTAGTTGCTAATAATTTGTTCATCATAACTAGTAAATCTGATAATATATTGCATAAACAATGCATGTTTTGTGCATGATTGTATTCTTGAACTGAATTTCATACATGTTTTGTATAGTAATGTTGCAGTTTTCTATTATTCACTCAAATAGTTTGTATTTGGTAAAACAAAATAAAACTGCATGTATTGCTAGATCATATAATTCAAGAATTGAGCACATGAGTGACATACATGGAGCCAGATGAAAACTGTCAATGAATTCATATGCCATGCTTTTCGAAAATGAAAACCAAAGTTTAAATAGTGGCGATTGCAGTGAAGAAAATTTAATATCAATATTGACAATCAATAGTACAGATTGATAGTTATATTCTGACTAGTCTTTAGCTGCAGAGATGTGGTAGACAAGGCATTCTTTTTCTACGCATAGTTGGAGAACTGCTGCCCGCTGTGGCTTCACGTAGTGCGTGTACTCGACATCAACGCCGACTAGTTTGACGGGCATTCCGCCGACCTTCCTCCTGAGCGTGGACAACATCTTGTCCACGTCTTCACCCTTGCTTGTGCAAACGATGTGGAGCTTGTGGTTGCCGTGGAGGTCGACGCCGTGGAGCTCCCTGGTGTACCTGCGGCGCTGCTTGTAAAGAGGTGCATCCGCCATGACTCTCCTCTTCTCTCTCGTGTTTGTTCTGGAGAGAAGAGGTTGGTGAAAGGAAGTTTGGAGAAGAAGATGCAATGGGGTCTTTTGGGGTACGAAGCAGTTGTGTTTTCTCCTCTGCTCTCCTATGCTCTCCTTGACAGGACGTGGGAGAGGTGGAGCGGGGTGGTAGCATGGTGGGGCTCTGTTTTTATTTACGTGGCAACTATAGAGAGGTTCTGCTATGAGGAGGCTCTGTTAGTGCGTTGGAAATCCGGAACATCGTGTCCTCTTTTTTCGTGACTTGTTCAGGTATGCACGCAACTGTCAGAAAATGTGATGATTGTGTTTTCGGTGAATTTTCCTATTAAGTGCACTTCTTTTATATCAGAACATAACTGCGTACGTCCACGTAGTGTACTGCATGGAAGTGAAATTTATTCTTCATGCATTGAATTATATCGCACTAGGATTGATACAGATGTACGCACATTTAGTTTCTTGATGGAGTTCTTTCATGCAGTTATTTATTTCATAGCGGACTGCTTTGCTTAACTAACAGGGCTGCATTCTTCATTTTAGCGAGACTGCAATGCAGTAGAAGGAGAACTGCATTTCAAAAAAAATACTTCGTGCTTCCACGTGGAGAACTGCATTGTTTGGCGTCGCGGACTGCATTTGTACTTTTACTTCGGGCTTTCTGCGTTTTATTTATTAATAAAGAACTGTAGTTTCTTGCAGTGCCCACGCACATTTTTCTTTTGTTGTTGTTATTCATTTAAAAAATGTTTTCTAATTTTTCTTTGATGTTTTATTTTTTGAAGTTATTGTTTTTTCTTAGTGGGCCTTGTTGGGCTGTGTTCTGGGAGTGAAGACGCATTTGGGCCCAAGTCGGCCTGTGAGCACGGCTGGTTCCCGGTGCGTTGTGTGCGGCCTAATGTTTAGTCCCACCTCGCCCGCGGAAGGCGCGCCCGACCTGTTTATAAGCGCTGGCGAGGCAGCCGTATCGAACTCCTCTGGTTACTTATTTGAGCGCTTAAACACGGCGCTAGATGCTCTATGCTCTCTGACCTGTTGGCCAATTTGCGCTCGGCCCCACGCATTCCATAGTTCATGTATAGTTCTCATTTTTTCTTTTCATGTTTTTGCTCTTATGTAATCTTTTTTCCAATGTAGGGGAGTGCACTACTTAGTAAACATAACCCATACTGCATTGATTATGTTTGTGTATTGCACGTTCATCTATTTCCGCACTACATATACAGGTCGCATTTTTTTCTTTTTTTGTTTTTGCTCTTATGTATTCTTTTTTATCAAATTTAAGGGCATTCACTGCTTCGTTGCGTATGTGTAAACTTAATTCGACAGAGTATGTACTGCATTGGTACACAACTTGCACTGCATGCCCTATTTGCACACTGCATCTTATTTTCGTTTTGCACAGTGCTCGAATCTAATGATTCATAAGCAAACAACAGAAAAAAAATTATCACAGGCATTCTGTACGACAAGTTCATCATGAGCAAACTAATTTCAACAGAAAGCAATCTAACATTATAAGCGATTCTGCATGGCAAACACAGCAAAAGCAAATGATCACAAGCAAACTAACGATACATCAGCAAACAACATAAAGCAAATTTGATGATAATTCTAAAACGACGCTGGCATTGGTTGCTCTTTGGCCGGCACCATCTTCTTCTTCACCAGTCAGCGTCTCCCCATCCCCAGCTGCTCCTGGCGCGCTTCTTGGGGCTCCTCCTTCTCCAGCTTTGCACGGCGAAGCCCATCCTGGGTGAGGGTGATGCGGTTCCATATCTCGTACGCTGCGTAGGCGTCCTTTGCTGCGTACTCGATGTGCCTCATGGACAGAGGCAGGGTGGCCCAGCGCTTGTGCTCGTCGTCGGTGATCTTCTTCATGTTGTTGTAGTAGTCATCGATGAGCATGCCAGAGACGTCTCCAAGGGAGTCCAACTCCTTGGTTGCCTTTTGGATGTCGACGAAGTTGGCGACCTCCAGATTGACGCGCTCTAGCCTTTTTTTGTCGCCGTCGATGGAGAAGCCTGCAAAGGTGTACCTGGGGTTGGCAAGGAAGTTGTCGAAGACGGTGCACCTTTCAGCGGCGCTCAGTTGGAAGAGCAGCACCGACCTGTTTATAAGCGCTGGCGAGGCGGCCGTGTTGAACTCCTCTGGTTACTTATTTGGGCGTTTATACCCGGCGCTCGTTGCTCTATGCTCTCTGACCTGTGGGCCCATGTGCTCCCGGCCCCATGCATTATGGATCAGAACGGCTCGCCTATGGTGGGCGCAGACCTACTACGAGACTGGCTGGGGCCGGATGCACCTGTGGTGGTTAATTTTTTTCTTTGTATTTTCTATCTTAAGTATTTTTTTCAATGTAGGGGCGTGCACTGCTTAGCAAATCATCCGTGCACTGCATTGATCAGTGTTCTGGACTGCATGTGCACGCATTCTGTACTACACATGTTTTGCGCTACATTTTTGTGCACTGCATTGGTAGGGGTGTGCACTACTTTGTTGCCTCTATGCACTGCATTCGTCATGGTATGTGCTTCAGGTGTACACATTTTTCACTGCGTGCATGTTTCTTTGTGCTAAAGTTGTGACTGGTTATGCCAACGCTGCGGACTGCATGGCTTATAGATAAGGACTACATCAGGTGCACTAATTCTGCTTTTGTGCACTGCGCGAAAGTGCTTTTCTTTGTGCTTCATTTTGAGCATGTACTTCACTTCATGCACACATATAGTGAACTTCCTGGTAAGACTTTGAGGAACTGCACACATAAAATGGTCTGTGGATTATAATTTTTCAAAGAATTATTATTTAATGGTCTGTGGTTAGTTCGTGGGAATTTCTGCAGTCAAAGTCTTTGTAGAACTTCCTGGTAAGACTTTTTTGTTTTGGTAACATAAACCTTTATTGATTGTCCTTCATTCTTGGTAACGTAATTTTCATTAACTCCTCTTTAATTTTCAGTTTTGACCTTTTTGCATTCCTCTCCTCTAAATGTAGGCCAACTTCTACCCTTCCTTTGCAGTTCATTTCTCCTCTAGCCGCAACTCCTCTCCTTTCTCTAGCCTCTCTTTATTTTTAACTTTTCTAGGTTTTTGTTGCGATGGCTCCAGGCCCCTGCGCGAATCTCTCCTGCTGCGGGCATGGTTGTGGTGTGCCGACGCACTGCGATTGCTCAGCTTGCTCGCAGGCCTGTCGTGCTCGTCGTGGGGGGAAGGTATTGTGCCGAGCTAGGCGAGCTGAGCAGCTTGCATATGGCACAGTATTCAAAGAAAGATTGGATATGGGCCACATCAACGTTTCTGCGTTCTATTCCGCCCTGCTTCGCCGTGGCCTTGGCCGCACAAGTCCTTTTGTCCATCAGCTTACGCCAACAGATGTTGAGACTCGCTACAAGATGGTAATTTTCGCTTGATCTGATTTTTTCTTTGTGTTTTCTTTTTTTTGTATAATTCCATACTAGTCTGAACTTCTAGTTTTTTAGCAATGTACTTATTTTGTTTTATTGAAGTGTACTGCACTTTGTACTTATATCTTGTTTTTATTTCTTTGCTTGTGTGCATGGAGCTCGTGTTTTATTTTGCATGGTTACAATATGTGAACTGCTTAGATACTAGATGAGAAGTAATAGTTTCCACAATTTTCCCCGCTTGTAGGTTTTGTACTACATGCAGGTAGTCTCAAGGTCTTCATAATAGTTGTAACCATACTTCTTGTTTGCAAGTTCCGCACTGCACATTAGATTGCATTTAATCTGTACTGCTTTTTTGCAGAAAATTCCCCAACGAGCTGTTAGGTATCTCTGGCTCAAGAAGAAGGTAATTCTCCAAGTTGTTCTTGGTAATGGACACCTTAAACCAGCCAAGTACCGTGTAGGCGTTGACGGGCGGCTGTGTCTGCAGAAAGGGTGGAAGGAATTTGTCATTGATAGTGGCCTGAAGTCTGAGCAAGTTGTTGTCCTCAACTTCTTTGAACTCGAGGATCGTACGGTTAGAATCACGTTTGATGTGATTGGTTAAGGTTATGAGGTTGATTTTGTAATAAGTACTTTTGCGTGTCGAACGCTTCATCTTTTTGATGTGTTTTGAAATAAGTACTTTTGTGATCTGAACCGCTTCAATAATTATTCTGAACTTCATGCTGCTAGTGAGCTAACTGCATTTTTACATCATTTTTGGTTTACTATGTGTAAAAGTTTTATTCTAGACTGCTATATATATGGTATACTATATACACCATTTGTCTTTAGATGGTTTAGTTGAATAACTCATAGTCAGTGGGAAATTTGTGTTTTACACGAATTTAAACTGATACATAAGTCATACAGATAAGCAAACTGCTATGCATATGATTAATTTGTTGAAGTTCATCTATCTGGTCGTTAACCTGCTGCTTCTCCGCGGTGACTGAAGCGTGTCTAATGTCGCACTTTCTTTTGTTTTCCGTGGCGGTGTTGTTGGTTCTTGTCTCTGCACCGTTGTGTTTGTAGTCCCTCGCGTTCTGGTTGATGGTGGCTTTTCTTTTTAAGTGATGTGAACTACATCCTTCTTTGCTCCCCGCTTGCTGGTTGATGGCTGCTTTCATTTTCCAGTGCTGTGAATGAACTACATCCTTCTTTGCTCCCCGCGTGCTGGTTGATGGCTGCTTTCGTTTTCCAGTGCTGTGAACTGCATCCTTCTTTGCTCCCCTCGTGCTGGTTGATTGCGGCTTTTGTTTTAGAGTGCTGTGAACTGCATCCTTCCTTGCTCCCCGCTTGCTTGTTGATGGTGGCTTTCGTTTTCCAGCGCTGTGAATTGCATCCTTTTGTGTTCCTACCTTGTTTTTTGAAAGTGGTGTCGTTCTCGGTTGTTTCTGTACAGCAGCATTCCCTTGTGGTAGTCTTGTTGGCATACTTTCTTCATGTTCTTCGTCCTCTTCACTCTCTTCACTCTCTTCTTCCTCTTCCTCATCTTCATCATCTATTTCTTCATAAGGCACTGCTTCTTCAGTTTCTTCATGTTCTTCGTCCTCTTCACTCTCTTCTTCTTCCTCCTCTTCTTCATCTGCTTCTTCATAAGCTATTTCTTCTTCAGTTGTGTCACCATCTTCTTGTTTGATTTCATCTTGTTCGTCTTCCTCATTTTCTGATCTTGTTCTTTTGGGGCAGGTTCTTGAATTGTGTCTCTTCCTTTTTTGCAGATGCTAGAATGTCTTGGTTTCGTCCATTTCTTAGTGTTGTGAGTGGAATTTCTATTTGGTTGTGCATCGCCATGTTCTCGTTTTTCTTGTTCATGTCTTTTTGTACATGTCCTGGAATTGTGGCCGCTGATTTCATTACATGTCTTGCACCTGTTTATCCCAGTGGGTGACCATCACTGTCCAGCTCAGGCTGTGGCTTACTGTTTTTGTCATCATTTTTCTCCTTGCATTCAACCTTTTTCTGGGTTGCGTCACCCCCTTTCTTCCTTCCTCTTGTGTTTGAAATAGGAGGTGGAAGAATTGTTTCTTTTTTGATAGCACCAGTTCCGCTGTGTTCGGTATTTTCTACTTGCTCGGCATTATTGCCATGCTGGGATTTCTCTGCTTGCTTTAGTTTTGCTGCTTCTTCTTCTTCTTCTTCTTCGTTGAGCACATCAACTTCCTCGATCAGTGCCCTCATACCAGACAACGCTCTATGGCACCCAGCGTCGGACCTTGTCGCTCTGTTTGCAAGGTCCATTGCTGTTTCTGTCAGCGATTTTCTACGGCAAAAAAGCGATGTTCCATCTGGTGCTGTTTGTTCATAATCTCTTCTGTAAAACGTCGCACTTGATCTTGTGTTACGGGTGTATCTTTTCATGATGTACACCTCAGGAATCTTGAGTACTCTCAAATAAGAAAGCATGCATAACACATGGACGCAAAAGAGCCCTGCAGACAACACATGATTTCTTTGTTTTGTAAGTGAACTGCATGAAATTAATAAACACATTTTTTCGTTATTTGTTCATTTTAAAGAAGTGAACTTCATTTGGTTTTGTGAATTAGTCATGCATGTGGACTTTTTAAAGTCCAGTAAGTGAGCTTTCGTGCATGACTATCAGAAACTAGATTTTTTTGTGATAGGAGTCTCACCTGTGTGTGTCGAGAGTTTGCATTCACATTCGTAGACACCTTTCTGTTCATCGGCGACCACTTGGAAATTATGCCTTGCCCAGTCAAATGCATCCGATCTGTTGTAGTGGTGTATGAGATACTTTGTCGGGTTCTCAGGGCACCGTTCTGCTCTGAATGCAGTGCTACGGTAGAGTGTTTCTTTGAAATCTGCAAACACTGCCCTTGTATACACTTTTGATAGCTGAACTTCGAACCCAGACTGGGTTGTTGTCTTTACTTCTGACTGCATGATCAGAAATGCACTGTTACGAACCAGATAAATGAAAAAATTGTTTGTTTCTGTAGTTATATATTTTTAGCAGTTTTTGATGGACCTTTTTTGTTTACCTCACTTGCTACTGTCTCTGCGTGCTCGATGGCCTTCCTGGTCTGAATGCACTTGTCCACCTGCTGAGAAACAGATGGAGGTCATGCTTCTCTTTGACAAAGTTTTGCTTCAGTATGCGGTTCATGCTCTCGCTTCTCTGCGTGGAAGTCATCCGAGCACAGAAAACTTCCTTGTAGTAAGCCGAGATCCACTCGTGCCTGTCTTCCCACAGTGTTGAGGATATAACCATTAGAGTCACCTGTCCAGGAGGGGCCGGGTTACATTATAATGGTCATCACGTGAAGCCCAGTACCAGGCTAGAGGATGGCAGATCAATAGTGGGCTTAAGACCCGGAGGCGGCTTAAGGCCCGTAGTGATAAACCGCCGTTGTGACAAGACTTGTAGTATAAGGCAAGAGTAGTTAAGAGTCCGAGCCGGATGCTGTTATAAGCCGGCCGGGACTCTGAGAGCCGCGGGGCGTCAACCTCTCTATATAAAGGGACGACCCAGCGGCAGTTCAGGACGAGAGACAACAGATCGAGAGCCAGGCATAGCGATTGAGCTCCCTGGTCATCGAAACCCTAAGTAATACCACCTCAACTGGACGTAGGCTTTTACCTTCATCGTAAGGGGCCGAACCAGTATAACCCTCGTGTTCCTTGTCCCGTTTAACCCCTTTAAGCTTCCTAGCAGCGATGGCTCCATCACTAAGTCTTTGCACGAGGACATCTGCCGTGACAATTCCACGACAGTTGGCGCCCACCGTGGGGCTGACGCACGGTGGATTTGAGTTCTTGAAGGGCAGCTTCGAAGGGCTCAAGGGATACGCTGTAGGCCGGATGACCAAGAGTCGTCGCAGCAAGCTCTACATCGACGATGCAAATTGGGGCCCCGACGCCGGCTCAATTGAGTACGGGTACCGGGTCCCCTTCGGCGGAATCCATGTTTTTATTGGCAAGATTGGTGAGCCGGGCCCTAAGCCGGACCTCTGCGCCGATCTCATCGAGATGGCTCAACGTGCATGACCCGCCCGGCCTTTGCCTGCCTTGAAGCGTGCTTTCGTGGGATGCGTCCATGGAGAGTTCTCTGAAGGGTCTGGATCTGGTGATGAGACGGCCGCTCGCTCTAACGGCGAGTCATCCACCGAGGAGACCGATTCGTTATACCAACTTCAAGATGGCAGGCTCAGGGGTTGTTCCGATGGCGACAGTATTCCGGACCCCTTTGAGCCGCCGAGCCGGGTTGGAATCTTCATGGCTGGCGCACAACCTATTCAAAACCCCACCGCCGGGGCAGGAAGCCCTGTGCCCTCGCCGGCTCAGGTGCTGATGGATCTCACAGACAAGATGACGGCCCTGTTAACCGCTACGGTCACCCCAGCGGATCAAACTCAGCATGACGCGGAGGTGGCACAGTTAAAGTTGGATCTAGCAAAAGCCAAGGAGGATCTGGCGGCGGAAGGGATCAGGATGGCTGCGGAGTGGGCGGCTCTCGACGCCCAGACTCAGCTGATTCAGGCACAGTCTCTCCGGCTCACGATGGATCAGAACACGTCCAATGAGGTCATGAGAAGGAGGCATCAAAAGGCCCAATCTCGACTCCCTCCGATTTACGATCCTCGAAACCTCTTCAACACGCCTGGTGCAGGGCCCAGTAACCCGCCAGAGATCACGACGCCCGGGGCTGGAACTTCAATTCAGCCCCAAGTGATGGGGCCTCCCCGGGTAAACGCTGCCCCCCCTCAGTATGTGCCAATACCACCGGGTCATTATGCCAACCCGTTGGAAAACATGGTCGCTGCGGCGGCGCGACTGGCGGCTCTCCCAATCGATGGCGACTCTCCAACGGCGGTTGAAACCCGCCGGGTCAGAGAACTCCTTCAGACGGCTCTGGCGCAGCAGGAGGCATATTCTTATAGCCGGGACAGGATTCATTCAACCCCTCGTCCAGGCCGGAGCCCGAGTTATAGCAGACATATGGTCTCAGCGACCGGCTCAAGCAATGTCCGACGTCGTGACTTGCCTCCTGGCCACGGCCAAGCTCATAACGGAGCCTTTCACGCGGTAGACCAAGACAGAGCACGGCAAGAGGCGGAGCAGGCGCCTCAGTTGACGGCTTACCAGCTACCCCCGGCTTATCCGACGGCTTCTATTGATGCGGGTATACCTACGAGGAC
The DNA here is from genome assembly GCF_018294505.1 of Triticum aestivum. Lineage (NCBI taxonomy): Eukaryota > Viridiplantae > Streptophyta > Magnoliopsida > Poales > Poaceae > Triticum > Triticum aestivum. The sequence continues at coordinate 173,091,962 of NC_057808.1, read as the reverse complement.
TGGAAGTGTCCCTTGTCTGGTGCCGGTTCTCCGCAATGAACGTCTGCCCAAGGATTTCAAAGGGCCTAGGAAGGTGCCTAATTACACGGCCGATTTACATCCCGGAGCCTGGATCGAGAGTTACGAGATGGCCATGGAGTTGCTGGAGGTCAGTGAAGCAGCAATGGCCAAGTACTTCACCATGATGTTAGATGGAACTGCCCGCACTTGGTTGAAGGGACTGCCACCAAACTCTATCGGGTCTTGGGCTGAACTAAAAGCCCGGTTCATCCAAAACTTCAAAGATACCTGTAGGCAGTCTATGTCAATTGTGGATTTGACTAACTGTAAGCAGCAGGAGGGTGAATCTACAACCCATTGGGTTCGCCGGGTCAAAGAGATAATACATTCATCTGATAAGATGGATGCCAGCTCTGCAGTCTTAATGTTACAGTAGAATTGTCGCTTTGCGCCCCTGAAGATGAAGCTCGGGCGGCTCAAGCGCGATTGCAATGATATGGGTACGCTAATGGCGGCTCTGGTTAAGTACGCCGACTCTGATAGTACCAAGGATCCTGCGTTGGATGATGAAAGGACATGGAAGGGAAAACGGAATGGCAATGGCAAGGGCCCCCAGCATAACCTGGCTAACCAAGGAGGTAACAAGCGTAAGGCTGATGGCAGTATGGAGTTTGTGGCCAACGCCAGTTCACAGGGTAACAACCACCGGCACAAGGGGAGACCACCTCCCCGCGCCGGCGGGTCAGGCCCGACACTTGAGCAGTTGTTGAATGAGCCTTGTCCAAGGCATGGCTCTAGGGAAAAGCCAGCCACTCATCTATGGAAGGACTGCGCAATCATGAAGGCCTTTAAGAATTCTAATGCTTTCAATGGCAATAATGGCCTGGGCGGCGGCTCAGGTGCCGGCGGCTTTCACGGCCTGGGCGGCAGCTCAAATTCCAATTCTCAGAATGTTCAAGGGGGCTTTAATCAGCAGTCCGGCCAGGGTCATCAGCAGCAGCAGGGGGGATACCAGACCAATCCAAAGCAACTCAATGGTGGACAGTATCATGTGTTTACCACCAGTCTGTGCAAGCGAGATCAGAAGCTTCATAAAAGGGATGTGAATGCTGTTGAGCCGGCGGTTCCACGCTATTTAAGATGGTCTGAGCAGCCTGTTGTGTGGAGTAGGGAAGACCACCCTCCCCGGGTTGATAATCCGGGTCACCTGGCCCTGGTGGTGGCTCCTCAGGTGGGGGGGATATAAATTCACTAAAGTGCTCATGGACGGAGGCAGCAGCATCAACATCCTCTATTATGAGACCTTTCGTCGTATGGGGTTGATTGATAAGAACCTCAGCCAGTGCAATACTGTTTTCCATGGTGTGGTGCCTGGGAAGTCGGCATATCCAGTTGGTAAGATTGAGCTGGAAGTGGCTTTTGGAGATGAGTACAACTACAGGGCGGAAAAATTAACCTTTGAGGTGGTTAAGATAAGAAGTCCGTATCATGCTTTATTTGGGCGGCCGGCTTACGCCAAGTTCATGGCACGGTCGTGTTACGTGTATTTGCAGCTCAAGATGCCGGGTCACAATGGGACCATTACGGTTCATGGCAGCCGAAAGATAGCCTTGGAATGTGAGGAAGGTTATGCGGCTTATGCAGAATCTGTTTGTGCAACAGAGGAGTTAAAATTTTACAAGGACAATGTTGACCCGGCAGATATGACGTCTTTGAAAAAGCCAACCACGGAGCATGAGCCGGTAATGAAATTTAAGTCAGCTGATGAGACTAAGCTTGTTGATTTTGTTCCAGGTGACTCATCTCAGCAGTTCAGCATCAGTGCCTATCTGGATCCAAAATAGGAAGGCGCGCTCATCGAGTTCATCCGTGAGAACAGGGACATCTTTGCATGGAAACCTTCTGACATGCCGGGTGTACCTAGAGAACTCGCTGAGCACACTCTCAATATTGATCTGAAATTTAAGCCGGTCAGGCAATTCCTCCGGCGGTTTAATGAGGAGAGGCGGAAAGCAATTGGAGAGGAGGTAGCCCGGCACTTGGCGGCCAGGTTTATCGTGGAAGTCTTTCATCCAGAGTGGTTAGCTAACCCGGTGCTCGTGCTCAAGAAGAACGGCACCTGGCGAATGTGTGTGGACTACACGGACTTAAACAAGGCTTGTCCGGCTGATCCTTTTGCTCTCCCCCGTATTGATCAAATCATTGATGCTACGGCGGATTGTGAGCGCTTAAGTTTTTTGGATGCCTATTCTGGGTACCATCAGATTAAAATGGCAGTTAAGGACCAGGAGAAGACGGCGTTCATCACTCCCTTTGGAGCCTTCTGTTATGTGTCTATGACTTTTGGACTCAAGAGTGCACAGGCGACTTACCAGCGTTGTGTGCAGAATTGTCTTCATAACCAGATTGGGCGCAATGTTCATGCCTATGTGGATGATATTGTGGTTAAGTCCAGGGAAAAGGAGACCCTGGTAGATGATCTTAGAGAAACCTTTGATAATCTCCGGGTTTACAAGATGATGCTTAACCCGGCCAAGTGTGTTTTTGGTGTTCCCGCAGGCAAGCTTTTGGGTTTCCTGGTTTCTCACAGAGGCATTGAAGCTAACCCAGAAAAGATCAAAGCAATTACCTCTCTGGCTAAGCCGGCGTGCATAAACGACGCCTAGCGTCTGGCGGGCCGCATCGCTGCTTTGAGCTGGTTTATAAGCCGTTTGGGTGAAAAGGCCATGCCACTGTACCAGTTGATGAAGAAAACAGATAACTTTATCTGGAATGATGCTGCTAATGCTGCTTTTGAGGATTTGAAGAGACAGCTGGCTGAGCCCCCAGTCCTCGCTGCTCCTGTTGACAAGGAGCCCTTATTGCTGTATGTAGCCGCTAACACACGAGCCGTCAGTGTGGCTGTGGTGGTGGAGCGCAAGGAAGAGGGTAAGGAGTATCCGGTTCAGCGGCCGGTTTACTACGTCAGTGAGGTGCTCATTGACTCCAAACAGCGGTATCCACATTGGCAGAAGCTTGTTTACGGGGTATTCATGGCAAGCCGGAAGCTTAAGCATTATTTCCAGGGTCACCCTATCACTGTGGTTAGTTCTGCTCCCCTAGGAGATATCATCCAAAATAGAGAAGCCACAGGAAGAGTGGCTAAGTGGGCTATAGAGCTTGGGCCTCATGGTCTGAAATACGTGCCACGCACTGCTATCAAATCTCAAGCATTGGTGGATTTCATCAACGATTGGACAGAGCTGCAGGTGCTTGAAGAGAAACCGGATAATACATACTGGACTATTCACTTCGACGGGTCTAGGCAATTGGAGGGCTCGGGGGCTGGAGTTGTATTAACTTCCCCTCGAGGTGACAAGTTTTGCTATGTGCTACGGTTGATGTTTCCCTGTACTAACAATGCAGCTGAGTACGAGGCTTTGCTCCATGGTCTTCGGATGGCTAAGGAGATGAGCTTGAGCCGGGTAAGGTGCTTTGGCGACTCAGATTTAGTGGCTCAACAAGTGTCAGGCAAGTGGGATTCCAAGGACCCTCTCATGGTGGCTTATCGCCGCGAAGTTGATGCCATTGCTGGACACTTTTAGGGTTACCAAGTAGAGCACATCGATCGCAGGAAGAACGATGCGGCTGATGCATTAAGCCGGCTGGGCTCTCAGCGAAAGCCGGTGCCGCCTAATACTTTTTTGGACATTTTGCATAACCCTTCTGTTAAGTTGCCTACAGAGGAAGACTTGGCTGTCCCTGACCTGGAGGCACAGTTGGTGGCGGCTCTCCACATTACCCCAGACTGGACAGTACCATACTTGGCTTACATGACCCGGGGAGAATTGCCTGAGGATGAAACTTTGGCCAGACAAATAACCCGGCGGTCTAAGTCAATGATAATTATCAATGGCGAGCTGCATCGTCGCAGTGTCACTGGAACTTTCTAGCGTTGTGTTTCCCCTGAGGAAGGTCAAGAAGTTTTGCGTGAGATTCACGAGGGGGATTGTGGCCATCATGCCGGCTCAAAATCCCTTGTGGCCAAGGCTTTTCGTCATGGTTTTTATTGGCTGACGGCTCATGCTGATGCGGAGGACTTGGTCAGTAAATGTGACGGTTGTCAGAGGTTCTCGCGACGGGCTCATGTGCCGGCTCAGGAGCTGAGGATGATTCCAATTACTTGGCCATTTGCGGTCTGGGGGCTTGATATGGTTGGGCCTTTTAAAAGGTCCAAGGATAAGAAGACCCACCTCTTGGTGGCAGTTGACAAGTTCACAAAGTGGGTTGAGGCAGAGCCAGTTAGCAAGTGTGACGTGGCCACAGCGGTTCAATTCATGAAAAGGGTGATATTTCGCTTTGGTTTTCCACACAGCATTATAACTGACAATGGTACCAATCTGTCTAAGGGCGCCATGGAGGAGTTTTGTCGGCGAGAGCATATCCGGCTTGATGTTTCATCAGTGGCTCACCCTCAATCCAATGGTCAACCTTAGAGGGCCAATCAGGAAATCTTGAAGGGCGTCAAGCCCCGGCTTTTGGTCCCTTTGCAACGGACCCCGGGTTGTTGGGTGGAGGAGCTACCCTCCGTGTTATGGAGCATCAATACTACTCCTAACAGGTCTACGGGTTACACGCCTTTCTTCATGGTTTATGGAGCGGAAGCAGTCCTCCCTAGCGACATCCGTCATGACTCGCCTCGAGTGGCGGCTTATGTTGAGGCGGATAATGAGCGGGCGCGCCAAGATGCTCTTGACTTGTTGGACGAACAACGCGATGTGGCAGCAGCTTGCTCGGCGATTTACCAACAAGACCTGCGCCGCTATCACAGACGCCGGGTTAAATCCAGGGTCTTCCAGGAGGGTGATCTGGTGCTCCGGCTCATCCAAGATCAAATAGATGCACACAAGTTATCCCTGCCTTGGGAAGGGCCCTTTGTGGTCGGCAAGAACTTGCACAACGGGTCATACTACCTTATCGATGTTCGGGAGCACAAAGATTCACGTAAGTCGGAGGAAGAGACCCGTCGGCCGTGGAACATAGCTCAGCTTCGGCCTTATTACACTTGAGCCACCGGCTCTCATAATGTACATATTTCTATAGCCATGTATATATTATGATAAATAATAAAGCAGGACCTCTGTCCTTTTCTCCTCCAAAGGTAAACATGTTATTTCCATTACAACATTACATGGTCACTTGGAGGTGGATCCGGCTTACGATCGTATTCGAATCTAGCCGTTAACAATATGATCACCTGGGGGCTTCCTGTTCAAACATTGGTCATATTCGAACCAAAGAGAACATAGCTGTCGATACCCACTTGATTGGCAAGTTGCCGAGCTCATTGGGGAGTTTTTCTTGATCATATTTGAATCATAGCTCAACCCCCTTTGGGAACCGACGTGGATCGTATTCGAATCAGCGTCGTTAAACAACTCTCAAGGTCATTTGGGGGCTTCCTGTTCAAACATAGGTCGTATTCGAACCAAAGAGAACATAGCTGTCGGTACCCTCTTGATCGGCAACGCCAAAGCCACTCGGGGCTATATGATCGCATTCGAATCTTAGCTTAACCCCTTTGGGACGGTTCTCTGGTCATATTCGAATCAGAAGCCCCTCGGTTTTTGATCTTTTGGTTTGCAATAAGTTCTTTGGATCAAATCAAAGGTGTGCACGGGCGGTTCACACTCCGCCGGCTTAACTTTGATTAATAATGATTGATAGCAGACAATAGGCATTACAGGTGCTGGTGAACCGGAGTTGCGTTCTCAACCTCATTATTTGGGTTACATAAGCCGGAGGTGTACTTGCAAGGTGCAGGTAAGCTATTGTGGTTATCCCGAAGATATGATTGAGAGCCGGTCTTTTATGACCTTGATTTATATTCTAGGTTATATATAAGATATGTGACTCTCCATGCGGTAAGCCGCCTAGAGACTTGTGATTTGTTTGCAGAACAATTAAAGACAGTTCTTCAAGCTTAAGGAAAGTAAATGATCAAATATAGCCCGGAGGAATATAAAGAGCAGCTTCAACGGAGTTAAGTACTCCACACGTGCACGATGGCCCGACAAAATTAAGTGTTTGTCCTACTCTATTACAAGACTCCCCGAGTCCAAAAGGTGAGGCATTGTTTTTAAAGCGTAACCATGAGCCGCCTAAGAAATCAAGGTGCTTGTTGGGTTGAAGCTCCCGGCTCATCCCTCTCCGCTCCTCCGGCTGATTCCATGACCTGGAAGGTTGATGATTTCCATTCAATGCCGCTCAAAGCTTCAAATTGAGCCTCGTCATCAATTAACCCGGCCGGGTCAACTTCTGGGGCGAAGGTATGCTTACGAGTCGGAGGGATCAGGCTGATTGCTTCATAGCGTGGAGTTGGGATCCTCTGATTTTCCGCGTCATAGCCCGGCTGATACTTGGTAAGGTCTGTGTCATTCCCGATCAAGGTAGCCACCGGGCGCACGCTCTTCACACAGGCGGCGAAGTCTTTTTGGTCAAAGGGGGTACCGTCTTCCTTCAGGCTGGGGTATCCAAGAGCGATGTCGGCCGGGTCTAGCTCCGGGAGAAACGCCTTGGCCCGGCTCAGAGCAGCTATAGCTCCGGCTCTTGCAGAAGCCCGTCTCAGCTCTTGGAAGCGCTGAGGAAGAACGGCAAGCCGCCTGAGTACGTCTGCCAGGTGAGTGGGAACCTCATTGGACAGAGCCACAACGGCTAAAGCACGTTGTGACCCGGTGTAGAGTTGCTCCACCAAGGTGTAAACAACCTTCAGCTTGGTCAGCACGTTCTGGTTAAGATTGGAGCTTCTGGGACCTGCATAATAACGTCAGGTGAGCTGATGGCAACGGTGGGACTCATGAGACATGAAGAATGTAAACTTGTTAAAAGCTTACAGAATAACTTACCGAAGATTGCGGAGACCATCTGTGACACATGGTGTTTTGAGCTGGAGAGTTCGGCGGTTCTTTCAGTAAGGGCAGCCTCCGCTTGTTCGGCCCGGCTGAGCAAGGCAGTCTTCTCGTGGGCGCAAGTTTTTCTTTCTGTTTCAAATTTTTTCTTCTGTTTTTCTTGTGCAGCAACACTGAACTCAAACTTGGCATTGGCCTTCCGGGTCTCAGTTTCCTGAGTCTTCAGGCGGTTCTTCAGCTCAGAGATTTCCGACTCAAATTTCTTGCAGGCAGCCTGTACAAATTCCGGGTTACGGTTTGAGTGGTTATCATGCAACATTAAAGTCCCAAGCACTTTGCAAGCAAAGACATTTGGCACTTGGGGGCTAATGTATGCTGAAACATTCTATTTATAAGTGCCGGTTCATGAAGATAAGCCGGAAGTTAAGTCTACAACATATTCTATCATAAGTAATAGACTTGGGGGCTAGCATGGTAAGGATGACTATGGGGCAAGCAAGAGAGTTGTACCTCAGATTTTTGCTGTATCTCCTTCACCATGTCAATCTCCAAGTCCCGGCTGTTGTGCACTTGACCAATATAACCAGAAACAATGTCTCCAATGCTCAAGTTGGCATAGTCAGTGATATCCAGTCTGGCCCTGCGGCGCTCCAACAGTTCTTCTTTAGCAGAGCATCTGGCCAGCACAGTGGGTCTTCCCGGCTCAACATATTCGGTCCGGGTAATTACCACATCCGGGTCATCGGCCGGTTGAGCTGAGCTGGGGATCTTCGGGTTGTCAGAACTCTCCATGGCTTGTTGCTCAGTTGGAGCGGTGGTTTCTGGAGCTGATGCAGACGGCGGCTCAGAAGCAGAGGCGTTGGGTTCAGTCAAGTCCGGGTCTTCGACCGGGTGACTTTTCTTTGCCCTCTTGCTGAGTTTTGCTTGTGCGCTGAAAGTCAAAAGGTTAGTGCAAAAACATGAGTAAGATAAAGCACAAAATAAGCTGATTATCATTACCCGGGTGCGGTCTTGAAAGCCGGCAAGTTAGATTGCATGGAGTCACTGGAGGTAGGTGAAGTTCCCTGATAGTTTGAATCAGACGAGTTGAGTGGTTGACGAGTGACGCCCGCTAAAGGATGAAAAGGATATAAGTTGGAGATAACCTCAGTCCGGCGCTTCCTTGATGCTTCAGGTAAGCCGGAGGAGAGGTCTGCATCCTTGTTGGTCCGGGTGTGTCTCCGACTCTCATGAATCTATCGCTTCAAAAGAAATTGAGGATCTTGATAAGCTAAAGGATGTGAAAATCTTACTTTCCGGGTTACTCTTCGGACTTTCAGCCTTGGCAAGGGCTCCGGGTCGGAGGAAAGTATAGTTACCTCTTCAATCACCGGGTTACTCGCTCCGGTATCATCCTGCTGATAATCAGTGTCAATAAGGTGGTTAAAAACAGACGAAAAACAAAAGAAGAGCCTAAAGAATCAAGGGCTACCTCTGACTCGGAGCTATCATCCAACTGAAGCAGCTCTGAGGTGCTAGGCTTACTCCCCTTCTTGCGGGGAGCGGCTCTCCTGGCGGCTTTTTTAGCCTTCCTGGCTTTTTTAGCAGCCTCATGGTCATACCTGACCTTCCAGAACTTGTCATTAGCCTGAAAAATGCAACAAAGGTTTCCTTGAAGTTAAAACGAAGATTGTTAAAATGGAAAGTAAAGTGCTCAGATCAGTAGCTTACCGCCGGAGCCGGGTTAGCTTTGCAGAAGGGGCTTAAGCCGGTCCTCCCGCAATCTGCCAAGCTCTCGTTCAGAAGAGACTTGGTCATGTCATCAATGACGTCTTCAGGTAAGTCGTTGGGGCTGTGCCGAAGAGGATCATCTTTCCGGGCCGTATAATCACACATTAAGCAGGGGCGGCGGCTTAGAAGGATCACCCGCCAAGCAATCCAGACCCGGACCAGATCAACGCCGTTAAGGCCATTTCCCGGAAGAGCCTTAATCTTGTTGATGGTGGGGATCAATGGTTGACGCTCAGCGTGAGATAGTTTGTCTGGCAGGGGGTGATTTGGCTCCAGACGCAGGGCACGAAAGCCGGGCAGAGGGTTCTCATCAGCCGGAGAAGTATCTTGGCAGTAGAACCATGTCTGGTTCCAGTCCTTTGGGTGGCTTGGCGGCTCAGCATAAGGAAAGAGGCAATCTCTCCGTCATTGAATGGAGATTCCACCAAGTTCCAAGCTAGGCCCGTTGGCGCATTCATTCTGGCGATTCAAGTAAAATAACTCCCTAAAGAGTAGCAGGCTGGTTTCCTCTCCAAGGTATACCTCACAAAACACTTGAAAGTTACAAATGTTCGACACGGAATTGGGTCCAATGTCTTAGGGTCACAGATCGAAAAAGTTCAGAACATCTCTGAAGAATTTTGAGCCGGGAGGAGCAAAGCCCCGGCTCATGTGATCAGCAAATATAACAACCTCTCCGTCTCTAGGTTGAGGTCTTTCTTCGGACGGGTCAGGGGCACGATAGGACATGACCTCCTTTTTTGGCAGGTAACCCGTCTTCACGAAATCATCTAAGGTATCGTCAGTAATGTTGGATCTCACCCAGTTGCACGTAATGGGTGCCTTGGGAGCCTTGGGCGGCATTGTGGAAAATGGAAGCCTATGACAAAGGAAAATTTCCGGTTCAAATGTAAGCCGGAGAAAAATTTCAGTTCAGTATTCAGAACGGCGGTTCATGAAGGGGCCTAATGATATATGGCTAAGTGTGTCGGGTTATCTAAGCCGCTGTGGATATCATGAATAATTCAAGTTATTTAAAACTCTATCATGAATAAGCCAGAGCAAACTCTATCCTGAATAAGCCGGAGATTTCACAGCGCATGGCCTTTTTTAAGCCGGAGATATGAGCCGCTATGGTTAACAGATGTAGGTTTTTTGTCTAAGTGTTGTACAAACAGGTTTCACAGGTTGTAGGAATTATTTTGGATCAAACGATCGTCCATAAAGGAAAAATTTCTACACCTAGAAAGCTGATACAGAGAAGTTCATGAGCTCAGAACGAGGTCTTTCTGTGGACAAAAGGGATCTACTAGCATAAAAATGAGTGCAAAACCACTACCGCAGGAGCTCTACCATGTTTCCCGGATCAAAAGGGGTCGCGGTGGAAGAACTGTGAAGAACTCGAGATGAACTACGAAGAACAGGGGAAGAACGACAGAACCCTAATGCGAATCTACTATATGGAGTGGCGAGGACTTACCGGCGCTGATGAGATGCGGAGGTTGCCGCCGTTTCTCTGGACTGGTTCAGGGTGATGCAGCGGCCGAGGTTGACGAAGACCAGGGGTGCGGCGACGGAGCTCGGGCTCTGGAGCGTCAGAGGAGGAAGATGATGGAGGAGAAGAGTGACGAAGGCTTATGGGCTGGGCCTATTTATAAGGAGCGGCTGATAAATGGGCGCGAGAAACGAGGAGGCCAAGACGCAATTATCTCGCCACAGAAACGCCTCGGTTTTCGGGATAGTCATTAAAGATAAGATCCGTTGGGATATGACAGAATAAAAAATGAATTTAATGGAAGATGACATCACGGCGGGTTACCAAGAATCGAGAAGATGATGTCACGGCGGGTTATGACCTTCGCACAAGCAGAAGCCGGTAGATTTTCTTTCAAAGGAATTGAAGATTGACATGAACCGGTTCAAATCAATCTGGGGCCTAATGTTGAGGATATAACCATTAGAGTCACCCGCCCAGGAGGGGCCGGGTTACATTATAATGGTCATCAAGTGAAGCCCAGTACCAGGCTAGAGGATGGCGGATCAATAGTGGGCTTAAGACCCGGAGGCGGCTTAAGGCCCGTAGTGATAAACCGCCGTTGTGACAAGACTTGTAGTATAAGGCAAGAGTAGTTAAGGGTCCGAGCCGGATGCTGTTATAAGCCGGCCGGGACTATGAGAGCCGCGGGGCGTCAACCTCTCTATATAAAGGGATGACCCAGCGGCGGTTCAGGACGAGAGACAACAGATCGAGAGCTAGCCATAGCGATTGAGGTCCCTGGTCATCAAAACCCTAAGTAATACCACCTCAACTGGACGTAGGCTTTTACCTTCACCGTAAGGGGCCGAACCAGTATAACCCTCGTGTTCCTTGTCCCGTTTAACCCCTTTAAGCGTCCTAGTTGCGATGGCTCCACGACTAAGTCTTTGCACGAGGACATCTGCCGTGACAATTCCACGACACACAGCGAATTCATTAGTTTGTCGTCTTGCAAGATGTATCTCTGAATGAGGTCCTTCCATGCTTGTTCAAATTCTGACGGCATTAGTGGGTGGTTGAGTGTAACGCCCACGATGCGGCTATATCTCCCACGTGTCGAGGCACGACTTAGAGGCATAACCGCATAGTGGTTTTGTCGCAAGAAGGGTCATCTTCACACAATCCCATGTAATGAACAAGAATGGGATAAAGAGTTGGCTTACAATCGCCACTTCACACAATACATAAATATAATTCATACATCATCCAAAATACACACATAGACCGACTATGGTCAAGATCCAAATGAAAATAAGATAACCCCAAATGCTAGATCCCCGATCGTCCCAACTGGGCTCCACTACTGATCATCAGGAAAAGACACATAGTAACGACCACGTTCCTCGTCGAACTCCCACTTGAGGTCGATCCCATCATCTGCACTAGCATCGTCGGCACCTGCAACTGTTTTAGTAGAATCTGTGAGTCACGAGGACTCAGCAATCGCACACCCGCGAGATCAAAACTATTTAAGCTTGTAGGAAAGGATGGTGTAATGAGGTGGAGCTGCAGCAGGCACTAAGCATATATGGTGGCTAACATACGCAAAAGAGAGCGAGAAGAGAAGCAACGGAGCGGTCATCATCTAGTAGTGACCAATAAGTGATCCTGAACTCCTACTTACGTCATTCATAACTCAAACCGTGTTCACTTCCCGGACTCCGCCGAGAAGAGACCATCACGGCTACTCACGCAATTGGTGTATTTTAACTGGGTCAAGTGACAAGTTCTCTACAATCGGACATTAACAAATTCCCATCTGCCTCATAACCGCGGGCACGGCTTTCGAAAGATAATACCCTACAGAGGTGTCCCAACTTAGCCCACCATAAGCTCTCACGGTCAACGAAGGATAAACCTTCTCCCGGAAAGACCCGATCAGTCTCGGAATCCCGGTTTACAAGGCATTTCGACAATGGTAAAACAAGACCAGCAAAGCCGCCCGAATGTGCCGACAAATCCCGATAGGAGCTGCACATATCTCGTTCTCAGGGCACACCGGATGAACACTACGTACAACTAAAACCAATCCTCGAGTTTCCCCAAGGTGGCGCTGCAAGTGGCTCTAGTTTGGACCAGCACTCAGAGGAACACTGGCCCGGGGGTTTAAATAAAGATGACCCTCGGGCTCGCGAAAACCCGGGGGAAAAGGCTTAGGTGGCAAATGGTTAAACCAAGGTTGGGCCTTGCTGGAGGAGTTTTATTCAAGGTGAAATGTCAAGGGGGTCCCATAAATCACCCAACCGCGTAAGGAACGCAAACTCAAGGAACATAATACCGGTATGACAGAAACTAGGGCGGCAAGAGTGGAACAAAACACCAGGCATAAGGCCGAGCCTTCCACCCTTTACCAAATATATAGATGCGTTAATATAATACGAGATATTGTGATATCCCAACATATCCATGTTCCAACATGGAACAAACTTCAACTTCACCTGCAACTAGCAACGCTATAAGAAGGGCTGAGGAAAAGCGGTAACTTAGCCAAACAATGGTTTGCTAGGAAAGGATGGTTAGAGACTGACATGGCAATATGGGAGGCATGATATAGCAAGTGGTACGTAGCGCAGCATGGCAATAGAGCGAACAACTAGCAAAGCAAAGATAGAAGTGATTTCGAGGGGTGGTCATCTTGCCTGCAAGGTTCTCAGAGTTGTCGAAAGCTTGATCCTCATAAGCATACTCAACAGGTTCCTCATTCACGAACTCGTCTCCCGGCTCTACCCAAGACAAGAACACAAGCAACGGAACCACAATCAATCACGGGGAATGCACAGGCAACAAGATGCAATAGATGAATGATATGCGATGCATATGCGTGCTCCGGAAGGAAAATGATGAACAAGGCAGTAACTTGGCAACCCAAGCATGCCACTGGAAAGATGAGATGATTTAGGTCGAAATCGATATAAATATCACCAGAAACGGATGCACGGTTTGCAAATGGCAAGCAAAACAAGAATGACACGAATCTGCGATTAACAGCATGATAGCACTTAGAATGCAACAAGTAACAATGCTACAGCACTCCAACATAGCAACAAAGCATATAGTAGTAATCTACAGGAGATGCTTGACAAAAGATAAACGCTGAGTTACGGCTAGTTTACAACATAACAAGCTCAAACAAGCATGGCAAAAGTGCAAAAGATAACAGGTTCACAGACTTGGTGAAATTACTGGACATGCCTGAAACAGCATCAGGCAGCAATGTTCAGAGCACGAAATCAACATTTTACAGGAACTTAACATAGCAAAACAAGGCATGGAAGTATTCTACTAAATGCATATAATAAAAGTCCCTTACTGACCATAAGCCAAAAAGGACCAGAAGATATGATGGCAACCATGTAAACGCAGCAAGTTTCGTTAACAGGTTTCAGACACGGCAGAAAACAGAGCATGGCAGAAACAATAATATGAAGGCATCTTGGTGAGCTTGATGCACTCACTACAGATCTATTCATGACAAAAAAGGCATACCTACAGCAAGATGGCATGTTTATGAAGCTAACCATGGCAACAGCAATTACATAGCATGTATGAAACAACTATAACAAGCTTGGAAAAATTGAATAACACGTAAACAATCTGCCAGAAATATTTTATAGCAAAAGTAGAGCAAGATTGAGTCATGCTATGGCACTCCATAATTTCAAACAAGGCCAGGAATGGATCAATTACAACAATCTCTACAAAACATCCTTACTGAACATCTCCAAAATATCCATGGATCTCTCTGTAGCATCAAGTTTACATGGCAACAAAATAACAACAGACAAAGACAGAGAAATCACTAAGTCCCTGAAATCAGAAACATTACGGGGCCTAGTTTGCATGCTTGTGCTAGTCACCACAGAGACCACAAAAATACATGGCATACACCACTGGAAAGATAGCATGGCATACAACAAAACACATGTAGAGCTCATGCCCAAAAGATGCACATATTAAATGATACAAAAATAACAAATCTCCAAGTTCTGTTAAGTAACAGCAGATAACAGCAACTAGCACTCTTGCACCAGAGATTTGGGCATCAAGCTGGACTCAAATGAACATGGTGCAATTGAACAAAATGTAGAGCATCACGAGGCGAACAAATTGACATATTACACGCGTGAAACGAAGCTATATGCAGAGAGTTACGATGCTATGAACATGGGCACATACTGAAGAATTCTCAGGACTTGGGAATTTTCGGGGAGATGAAAAGTCAACCTTCGGCAGTTTTCCAGATCCGATCGGGATGGGGCTCGAGGGAGCTCGCCGGTGGCGAGGGAGGACGCCGGAGGAGAGGGACGGCGAGGGGAGGACGGCGGCCGGAGGG
>NC_057808.1:173061362-173077065 GCF_018294505.1 Triticum aestivum | reverse complement strand
ACGGGCCCGGCGGGCCGCGGGCGGCGCGGGGCCACGTGGCAGCCCGTGGTTGGCTGCGGCCGTCGGTGGAGATTTGTCCGGCGCGGACTGGACGTGTCCGGCGGCGGCGGGGAAAAATGCTAGGGTTTGATCTGCGAATGTTTTCGGGAGGTCTCACATATTTATAGGTAGAGGGAGCTAGGAGAGTCCAAATGAGGTGCGGTTTTCGCCCACACGATCATGATCGAACGACCTACATCATGGAAGAGAGTTTGGTGGGTTTTGAGCTGTTTAGAGAGGGGGTTTTGCTGCAGCACAGAGAAGGCATCTACGGTTACCCGGTTAATCGTTGGAGTACTAAACGACCTCCAAATGGAACGAAACTTGACCGGTGGTCTCCCGGTGGTATACTAGGGCCACTTGACAAGCCTCGGTCCATTCCGAGAACGTTTGACACCCGCTCACGAAAGAAAACAAGAGGGGTGCGCCGGATTGCAAAACGGACAACGGGGAAAATGCTCGGATGCAAGAGATGAACATGTATGCAAAAGCAATGCACATGATGACATGATATGAAATGCATGACATGAACAAAATGCAAAACGAAAGACAAAACCCGACCACGAAGGGAATATCATAACACATAGCTGAAAATGGCAAGAGTTGGAGTTACAAATATGGAAAGTTACATCCGGGGTGTTACAACACTCCACCACTACGAGAGGATCTCGTCCCAAGATCTAGGACTGAAAGAACTCCGGATATTCGGAACGGAGATGGTCCTCGCGTTCCCAGGTGGCTTCCCGGTTGGAATGGTGCAACCACTTCTGTCGTGGAATTGTCACGGCAGATGTCCTCGCGCAAGGACTTAGTCGTGGAGCCATCGCAGCTAGGAAGCTTAAAGGGGTTAAACGGGACAAGGAACACGAGGGTTATACTGGTTCGGCCCCTTACGGTGAAGGTAAAAGCCTACGTCCAGTTGAGGTGGTATTGATTAAGGTTTCGATGACCAGGGAGCTTAATTGCTATGCCCGGCTCTCGACGAGATCTTCCCTGTCCTGAACCGCCGCCGGGTCATCCCTTTATATGGAGAGGTTGACGCCCAGCGGCTATTAGAGTCCCGGCCTGTTCATAACAGTGTCCGGCTCGGACTCTTATCTATTCTTGCCTTACACTACAAGTTTTACCCTACCGGCGGCTAATGCTACGGGCCTTAAGCCATCTCCGGGTCTTGGGCCCGTTATTGACCCGCCGTCTTCATCTTTCGTACTGGGCTTCGCGTAGTAACCATCATGGGTAACCCGGCCCCTCTTGGGCGGGTGACTCCAACGGTTATATCCTCAACATTAGGCCCTAGATTGATTTGAGCCGGCTCATGTCAATCTTCAATCCTTTCGATAGAAAATCTTCCGGCTTACAATTGTGTGAAGGCTATAACCCGTCGTGACGTCATCTTCTGGATTCCGGGTAACCCGCCGTGACGTCATCTTCCATTAAGTTTATTTTTTATTCTGTCGCATCTCCAACGGATATTATCATTAATGGTCATCCCGAAAATCGAGGCGCCTTTGTGGCGAGATAATCACGCCGTGGCCTCCTCGTTTCTCGCGCCCACTTAGGAGCCTCACCTTATAAATAGCCCGGCCCGTGAGCCTCCAGTTACTCGTCGCCTCCATCTTCTTCCTCCTCTCGCCACTTTGCTGTCGCCCGAGCTCCGCCGCCGCCGCCGGGGGTTTCCTTGCCGTCACCAACTCAGGCCGCTGCATCAACCTGACGTGACTAGAGAAACGCGACGAACCTCCACCGTAACTCCGCATCTGTAAGTCCCTGCACCTCTCCACCGTAGATCCACATTAGGGTTCCACTGTTCTTCGCTGTTCTTCTCAAGTTTTCTGTAGTTTCTTCCACTATGGTCACATTTGATCTGAGAGCAGTACAGAGCTCCTGCGGTAGTTGTTGCACATCCATTTTTGCACTAGTAGATCCCCTTCGCTTGAAATAAGATCCCATTCTGTACCCATGAACTTCTTCTGCGTCAGTTCTAGGTCTAGAAATTGTTTCTTTAGCCGACCGTTTTGATCCAAAATAATTACTGCGATCTGTGAAACTTGTTTTCACCACACTTAGTGAAAAATTGCATCTACTGAGCTATGGCGGCTTATATTTCCGGCTCAAAAGAAGCCATTCTCCGTAAATTTTCCGGCTCATTTATGATAAAGTTGTAGACAATTTGAATTACTCACGATACCTTCAACGGCTTATATAACCCGATGCACTTAACCATATGTCATTAGGCCCCTCTCATAAGCCGCCATTGAGTATTAAACTGTAGACGTCTGCCGGCTTATAATTGAACCGGACATTTTCCTTTTGTCATAGGCTTCATCTTCCACAATGCCTCCCAAAGCACCCAAGGCACCCATCACGTGCAACTGGATGAGGTCCAATGTTGCCGACGATACCTTAGCTGATTTCGTAAAGACGGGTTATTTGCCTAAGAAGGAAATCATGTCTTATCGTGCCCCTGACCCGTCGGAGGAAAGACCTCAACCCAGAGATGGTGAGGTGGTTATATTTGCTGATCACATGAGCCGGGGCTTCGCACCGCCCGGCTCAAAATTCTTTAGGGATGTTCTGAACTTCTTTGATCTGCGGCCACAAGACATAGGACCCAATTCCGTGTCAAATATATGCAACTTCCAACTATTCTGCGAAGTCTATCTTGGAGAAGAGCCCAGCCTACTGCTTTTTAGGGAGCTGTTCTATCTAAACCGCCAGAATGAGTGCGCCAATGGGCCGAGCTTGGAACTTGGTGGAATCTCCATTCAACGACAGAGAGATTGCCTTTTTCCTTACGCTGAGCCGCCAAGCCACCCAAAGGACTGGAACCAGACGTGGTTCTACTGCCAGGACACTTCTCCGGCTGACGAGAGCCCTCTGCCCGGCTTTCGTGCCATACGTCTGGAACCAAATCACCCTCTGCCAGACAAATTAGCTCAGGCGGAGCGTCAACCTCTGATCCCCACCATCAATAAAATCAAGGCTCTCCTAGGAAACAGCCTCAACGGCATTGATCTGGTCCGGGTTTGGATCTCCTGGCGAGTGATCCCTTTGAGCCGCCGCCCTGGCTTAATGTGTGCTTATACGGGCCGGAAGGATGACCCTCTGCGGCACAGTCCCAATGATCTTCCTGAGGATGTTGTGGACGACATGACCAAGTCTCTCCTGAATGAGAGCTTAACCGACTGTGGGAGAACTGGCTTGAACCCCTTCTGCCAAGCTAACCCGGCTCCGGCGGTAAGCCACTGACCTGAACGCCTTGGTTTTCCTTTGAATAGTTTCCATCTGAACTTTAAGAAATCTTTGTTGTATGTTTCAGGCTAATGAAAAGTTCTGGAAGGTCAAATATGACCATGAAGCGGCCAAAAAATCCAGGAAGGCTAAGAAAGCCGCCAGGAGAGCCGCTCCCCGCAAGAAGGGAAGCAGGCCTACTGCCTCAAAGCTGCTTCAACTAAGTGACAGCTCCGAGTTAGAGGTAACCCCTGAATCTGTAAGCTCTTGTTTTGTTTATTGTTTATTCTTATCCACCTCATTGATACTGATCATCAGCAGGATGACACCGGAGCAAGTAACCCGGTGACTGAAGAGGTAATGACACTTTCCTCCGACTCGAAGCCCTTGCCAAGGCTGAAAGTCCGAAGAGTAACCCAGAAAGTAAGATTTTCACATCCTTTAGCTTATCAAGATCCTCAATTTCTTTTGAAGCAACAGATTCATGAGAGCCGGCGGCACACCCGGACCAACAAGGATGCAGACCTCTCCTCCGGCTTACCTGAAGCGTCAAGGAAGCGCCAGACTGAGGTTATCTCCAACTTATATCCTTTTTATCCTTTGGCGGGCGTTATACGTCAACCGCTCAATTCTTCTGATTCAAATTATCAGGAAACTTCACCTTCCTCTGGTGACTCTATGCAATCGAACCTGCCGGCTTTCAAGACCGTACCCGGGTAATGATGATCATCTCTTGTTGCTCTTAACTTTACTCATACTTTTGTACTAACCTTTTGTTCTTTCAGTGCCCAGGCAAAGCTCAGCAAGAGGGCGAAGAAGAATAAACCGGTCGAAGAGCTGGTCTTGACTGAGCCGGAGGTTTCAGCTCAAGAGCCGCCAGCTACCTCTGCTCCTGAAGCCACCGCTCCAACCGACGAGCCAGCCATAGAGACTTCTACCAACCCGGACATCTCCAGCCCGGCTCAGCCGGCCGATGACCCGGACGTGGTAATCACCCGGACGGAGTTTGTCGAGCCGGGGAGACCCACTGCGCTGGCTAAGTGCTTTGCCAAGGAAGAGTTGCTAGAGCGCCGCAAGGCCAAGCTGGACATCACCAACTACGCTAACCTGAGCATTGGAGATATCATCTTCGGCTATGTCAATCAGGTGCATAGCAGCCGGGACCTGGAGATTTGACATGGTGAAGCAGATACAGTAGAAGTCTGAGGTACCACTCTAGTTCTTACTGCATAGTCATCTTTACCATACTAGCCCCCAAGTCTACTACATATGATAGAATATGTTGTAGACTTAACTTCCGTGAACCGGTAATTTGTAGATAGAAACTTTCGACATGCATTAGCCCCCAAGTGCCAAGTGTCTTTGCTTGGAAAGTGCTTGGGACTTTAAAGTTGCATAATAATTATTCATACTATAACCCGGAAATTGTACAGGCTGCTTGCAAGAAATTTGAGGCTGATATCTCTGAACTGAAGAACCGCCTAAAGACTCAGGAAACTGAGACTCGGAAGGCCAACGCCAAATTTGAATCCAGTGTTGCTGCTCAAGAGAAGCTGAAGAAGAAGTTTGAAGCTGAAAGGAAGACTTGGGCCGAAGAAAAGGCTGCTCTGGTAAGCCGGGCCGAACAGGCGGAGAAGGCTCTGACGGAGAGAACCGCCGAACTCTCCGGCTTAAAGCGCCATGTGTCACAGATGGTCGTCGCAATCTTCGGTAAGTCATTCTGCAGACTTTCAACAAGTTTACATTCTCTACGTCTCATAATTCCCATCATTGCTAGCGGCTTACCTGACGTTGTAAAACAGGTCCCAGAAGCGCCAACCTCAACCAAAATGTATTGACCAAGCTGAAGGCCGTGTACACTTTGGTGGAACAACTCTACACCGGGTCACAGCGCGCCTTGGCCATTGTGGCCCTGTCCAATGAGGTTCCGACTCACCTGGCGGACATACTTCGCCGGCTTGCCATTCTTCCTCAGCGTTTCCAAGAGCTGCGACGGGCCTCTGCAAGAGCCGGAGCCATAGCTGCTCTGAGCCGGGCCAAGGCTTTCCTCCCGGAGCTAGACCCGGCTGACATTGCGCATGGATACCCTAGCCTGAAGGAAGACGGCACCCCCTTCGACCAAAAAGACTTTGCAGCCTGTGTGAAGATCGTGCGCCCGGTGGCCACCCTGATTGGGAATGACACCGGTATGACCAAGTACCAGCCGGGCTACGACGCAGAGAATCAGAGGATCCCCACTCCGCGTTATGAAGCCATCAGCTTGGTCCCGCCGACTCGTAAGCACACCTTTGCCCCAGAAATTGACCCGGCCGGGTTAATTGACTAGGAGGCTCAATTTGAAGCTTTGAGCGGCATTGACTGGAAATCGTCAACCTTCCAGGTCATGGGAACAGCCGGAGGAGCGGAGAGGGATGAGCCGGAAGCTTCAGCTCAACAAGCATCTTGACTTGTAGGCGGCTCATGACTACATCTTAAAACAATGCCTCATCCTTTGGACTCGGGGAGTCTTGTAATAGAGTAGGACCAATACTTAATTTTTTCGTGCCATCGAGTACGTGTTGAATGCTTAGCTCCATTGAAACTGCTTCTTCTTATTCCTCCGGGTTATAATTGATCAGTTATTTTCCTTAAGCTCGAATAGCTGTATTGAACCATCCTGCATAGAAAACAAGTCACAAATCTCTGGGCGGCTTACCGCACTGAGAATCATAAACCATATATATATAACCCGGAATATGAACAAAGTCACCAAAGACTGGTCCTCAATTATACCCTTGATGTAACCATAATAGCATACTTACAGGCCTTCAAGTATACTTCCGGTTTATGTAACCCGGATAATAAGGTTGGTACCTCAACTCCGGTTTACCAGTTTTGATAATGCTTATTGTGTGTGACTAACACTGTGAATCAAAGTTAAGTCGGCGGAATAAGAACCGCCGGGTACACTGTTGATACAACCAGAAGAACTTGTTGTAAATCAGAAAATCAAAACTTAGGGGCTTCCAGTTTGAATACGACCAGAGACCCGTCCCAAAGGGGTTAAGCTAAGATTCGAATACGATCATATAGCCCCCAGTGGGTTTGGCGATGCCGATCAAGAGGGTACCGACAGCTATGTTCTCTTTGGTTCGAATACGACCCATGTTTGAACAGGAAGCCCCCAAATGACCTTAAAAGTTGTTTAACGACGCTGATTCGAATACGATCCACGTCGGTTCCCAAAGGGGGTTAAGCTATGATTCAAATATGATCAAGAAAACTCCCCGATGAGCTCGGCAGTGTGCCAATCAAGTGGGTATCGACAACTATGTTCTCTTTGGTTTGAATACGACCTATGTTTGAACAGGAAGCCCCCAGGTGACTATTATGTTTAACGACAAGATTCGAAGACGATCGTAAGCCGGATCCACCTCCAAGTTACCGTGTGATCTTGTAATGGAAACAACACATTTACCTTTGGAGGAGAAAAAGGACAGAGGTCCTGCTTTATTGCTGATCATAATATATACATGGCTATAGAAATATGTACATTATGAGAGCTGATGGCTCAAGTGTAATAAGGCCGAAGTTGAGCTATGTTCCACGGCCGACGGGTCTCTTCCTCCGACTTACGTGAATCTTTATGCTCCCGAATGTCAATAAGGTAGTATGACCCATTGTGCAAGTTCTTGCTGACCACAAAGGGCCCTTCCCAAGGCGGGGACAACTTGTGCGCATCTGTTTGATCTTGGATGAGCCGGAGCACCAGATCACCTTCCTGGAAGACCCGGGACTTAACCCGGCGACTGTGATAACGGCGCAGGTCTTGTTGGTAAGTCGCTGAGTGAGCTGCTGCCACATCACGCTGTTCGTCCAACAAGTCAAGAGCATCTTGGCGCGCCTGTTCATTATCCGCCTCAACATAAGCCGCCACTCGAGGCGAGTCATGACAGATGTCACTGGGGAGGACTGCTTCCGCTCCATAAACCATGAAGAAAGGCGTGTAACCCGTAGACCTGTTAGGAGTAGTATTGATGCTCCACAACACGGAGGGTAGCTCCTCCACCCAGCAACCCGGCGTCCGTTGCAAAGGGACCAAAAGCCGGGGCTTGATACCCTTCAAAATCTCCTGATTAGCCCTCTCAGCTTGACCATTGGATTGAGGGTGAGCCACTGAGGAAACGTCAAGTCGAGTGTGCTCACGTTGACAAAACTCCTCCATGGCGCCTTTAGACAGATTAGTCTCATTGTCAGTTATAATGCTGTGCGGAAAACCAAAGCGAAAAATCACCCTTTTCATGAACTGAACTGCCGTGGCTGCGTCACACTTGCTAACAGGCTCTGCCTCAACCCACTTTGTGAACTTGTCAACTTCCACCAAAAGGAGAGTCTTCTTATCCTTGGACCTTTTAAAAGGCCCAACCATATCAAGCCCCCAGACCGCAAATGGCCAAGTGATTGGTATCATCCTCAGCTCCTGAGCCGGCACATGAGCCCGTCGCGAGAACCTCTGGCAACCATCACATTTACTGACCAAGTCCTCCGCATCAGCATGAGCCGTCGGCCAATAAAAACCATGACGAAAAGCCTTGGCCACAAGGGATTTTGAGCCGGCATGATGGCCACAATCCCCTTCGTGAATCTCGCGCAAGATTTCTTGACCTTCCTCAGGGGAGACACAACGCTGGAACGCTCCCGTAACACTGCGGCGATGCAGCTCACCATTGATAACAACCATTGACTTAGACCGCCGGGTTATTTGCCTGGCCAAAGTTTCATCCTCAGGAAAATCTTCCCGAGTCATGTAAGCCAAATAGGGCACTGTCCAGTCCGGGATGATCTGGAGAGCCGCCACCAACTGTGCCTCCGGGTCAGGGACAGCCAAGTCTTCCTCTGTGGGCACCTTAACAGAAGGGTTATGCAAGACGTCCAGGAAAGTATTAGGTGGCACCGGTTTTCGCTGAGATCCCAGCCGGCTTAATGCATCAGCCGCCTCGTTCTTCTTGCGATCGATGTGCTCTACTTGGTAACCTTGAAAGTGTCTAGCAATGGCATCAACTTCACGGCGATAAGCCGCCATGAGAGGGTCCTTGGAATCCCACTTGCCTGATACTTGTTGAGCCACTAAGTCTGAGTCGCCGAAGCACCTTACCCGGCTCAAGCTCATCTCCTTAGCCATCCGAAGACCATGGAGCAAGGCCTCGTACTCAGCCGCATTGTTAGTGCAAGGAAACATCAACCGTAGCACATAATGAAACTTGTCACCTTTAGGGGAAGCCAATACAACTCCAGCCCCCGAGCCCTCCAATTGCCTGGACCCATCGAAGTGAATAGTCCAATATGTATTATCCGGCTTTTCCTCGGGCACTTGTAGCTCTGTCCAATCGTTGATGAAATCCACCAAAGCTTGAGATTTAACAGCAGTGCGTGGTACGTATTTCAGACCATGAGGCCCGAGCTCTATAGCCCACTTAGCCACTCTTCCTGTGGCTTCTCTGTTTTGGATGATATCTCCAAGGGGAGCAGAACTAACCACAGTGATAGGGTGACCCTGGAAATAATGCTTAAGCTTCCGGCTTGCCATGAACACACCATAAACAAGCTTCTGCCAATGTGGATACCGCTGTTTGGACTCGATGAGCACTTCGCTGACGTAATAAACCGGCCGCTGAACCAGATGCTCCTTACCCTCTTCCTTGCGCTCCACCACCGCAGCCACACTGACGGCCCGTGTTTTAGCAGCTATATACAGTAATAAAGGCTCCTTGTCAACCGGAGCAGCAAGGACTGGGGGCTCCACCAACTGTCTCTTCAAATCCTCAAAAGCAGTATTAGCAGCATCATTCCAGACAAAGTTATCAATTTTCTTCATCAACTGGTACAATGGCATGGCCTTCTCACCCAAACGTCTTATAAACCGGCTTAAAGCAGCGATACGACCCGCCAGGCGCTGGCGTCGTTTATGCACGCCGGCTTAGCCAGAGAGGTGATTGCCTTGATTTTTTCCGGGTTAGCTTCAATGCCTCTGTTAGAAACCAGAAAACCCAAGAGCTTGCCTGCAGGAACACCAAAAACACACTTGGCCGGGTTAAGCATCATCTTGTAGACCCAGAGATTATCAAAGGTTTCCCTCAGGTCATCTATCAAGGTTTCCTTCTCCCTGGACTTAACCACAATATCATCCACATAGGCATGAACATTGCGCCCAATCTGGTTATGAAGACAGTTCTGCACGCAACGCTGATAAGTCGCCTGTGCACTCTTGAGTCCAAAAGGCATAGACACATAACAGAAGGCTCCAAAGGGAGTGATGAACGTCGTCTTCTCCTGGTCCTTAACTGCCATTTTAATCTGATGGTATCCAGAATAAGCATCCAAGAAACTTATGCGCTCGCAACCCGCCATAGCATCAATGATTTGATCAATACGGGGAAGGGCAAAAGGATCAGCCGGACATGCCTTGTTTAAGTCCATGTAGTCCACACACATCCGCCAGGTGCCATTCTTCTTGAGCACGAGCACCGGGTTAGCTAACCACTCTGGGTGAAAGACTTCAACAATAAACCCGGCCGCCAAGAGCCGGGCCACCTCCTCACCAATGGCTTTCCGCCTCTCTTCATTAAACCGTCGAAGGAATTGCCTGACCGGCTTAAATTTCGGATCAACATTGAGAGTGTGCTCAGCGAGTTCCCTAGCTACACCTGGCATGTCAGAAGGTCTTCATGCAAAAATGTCCCTATTCTCACGGATGAACTCGATGAGCGCGCTTTCCTATTTTGGATCCAGATTGGCACTGATGCTAAACTACTGAGATGAATCACCCGGAATGAAATCAACAAGTTTAGTCTCATCAGTCGACTTAAATTTCATTGCCGGCTCATGCTCCGTAGTCGGCTTTTTCAGAGAGGTCATATCTGTTGGGTCAACATTGTCCTTGTAAAACTTCAACTCCTCTGTTGCACAAACAGATTCTGCATAAGCCGCATCGCCTTCCTCACACTCCAAGGCCACCTTCCGGCTGCCATGAACCGTAATGGTCCCATTGTGACCCGGCATCTTGAGTTGTAAATACACGTAACATGGCCGTGCCATGAACTTGGCGTAAGCCGGCCGCCCAAATATGGCATGATACGGACTTCTTATCTTGACCACCTCAAAGGTCAAATTTTCCACCCTGTAGTTGTACTCATCTCCAAAGGCCACTTCCAGTTCGATCTTACCAACTGGATAAGCCGACTTACCAGGCACCACACCATGGAAAACGGTATTGGACTGGCTGAGGTTCTTATCAATCAACCCCATACGACGAAAGGTCTCATAGTAGAGGATGTTGATGCTGCTGCCTCCATCCATGAGCACCTTAGTGAACTTATATCCTCCCACCTAAGGAGCCACCACCAAGGCCAAGTGACCCGGATTATCAACCCGGGGAGGGTGATCCTCCCTACTCCACACAATAGGCTGCTCAGACCATCTTAAATAGCGTGGAACCGCCGGCTCAACAGCATTCACAGCCCTCTTGTGAAGCTTCTGATCTCGCTTACACAGACTGGTGGTAAACACATGGTACTGTCCACCATTGAGCTGCTTTGGATTGGTCTGGTATCCCCCTGTTGCTGTTGATGACCCTGGCCGGACTGCTGATTAAAGCCCCCTTGAACATTATGAGGATTGGAATTTGAGCCGCCGCCCGGGCCATGAAAGTCGCCGGCGCCTGAGCCGCCGCCCGGGCCATTGTTGCCATTAAAGGCGTTGGAATTCTTAAAGGCCTTCATGATTGCGCAATCTTTCCATAGATGAGTAGCTGGCTTCTCCCTAGAGCCGTGCCTCGGACAAGGCTCGTTCAACAACTGCTCAAGCGTCGGGCCTGACCCGCCAGCTCGGGGAGGTGGCCTCCATTTACGTCGCTGGTTGTTACCCTGTGAGCTGGCATTGGCCACAAACTCCATGCTGCCATCAGCCTTACGCTTGTTACCTCCTTGATTTGCCGGGTTATGCTGAGGGCCCTTGCCATTGCCGTTCTTCCTTCCCTTCCATGTCCTTTCATCATCTGAAGCAGGGTCCTTGGTACTATCAGAGTCGGCGTACTTGACGAGAGCCGCCATCAGCGTACCCATGTCATTGCAGTCGCGTTTGAGCCACCCGAGTTTCATCTTCAGGGGCAGGAAGCGACAATTCTGCTCCAACATCAAGACTGCAGAGCCGGCATCCATCTTATCAGATGAATGTATTATCTCCTTGACCCGGCGAACCCAATGTGTCGTAGACTCACCCTCCTGCTGTTTACAGTTACTCAAATCCACAATTGACATAGACTACCTAAAGGTATCATTGAAGTTTTGGATGAACCGGACTTTCAGCTCAGCCCAAGACCCGATGGAATTCGGTGGTAGCCCTTTCAACCAAGTGCGGGCAGTCCCATCTAACATCATGGTGAAGTACTTGGCCATCGCCGCTTCACTGACCTCCAGCAATTCCATGGCCATCTCATAGCTCTCGATCGAGGCTCCGGGTTGCAAATCAGCCGTGTAATTAGGCACCTTCCTAGGCCCTTTGAAGTCCTTGGGTAGACGTTCATTGCGGAGAGCCGGCACTAAACAAGGGACACCTCCAATCCTCGTAGGGATACCCACGTCGACAGAAGCCGTCGGATAAGCCGGGGCTATCTGGTAAGCCGTCACCTGAGGCACTTTCTCCGCCTCTTGCCGTGCTCTGTCTTGGTCTATTGCGTGAAAGGCTCTGTTGTGAGCCGGGCCATGGCCAGGGGGCAAGTCATGGCGTCGGACATTACTTGAGCCGGTCGCTGAAACCATGTGTCTGCTATAACTCGGGCTCCGGCCTGGACAAGGGGTTGAATGGATCCTGTCCCGGCTGTAAGAGTACGCCTCTTGCTGTGCCAGAGCTGTCTGAAGGAGCTCCCTAACCCGGCGGGTTTCAACCGCCGTTGGAGAATCGCCATCAATTGGGAGAGCCGCCAGCCGTGCCGCTGTCGGGTGGTTGGTGCGACATATGCCAAAGGATGGCTTATCATTGTGGGAGCCAATAAAACGTCGCCGGTGCCTGGAAACGGGATGAGGCAAAGACATGCACGCCGGCGAATCTTACCCAGGTTCGGGGCTCTCCGAGGAGATAACACCCCTAGTCCTGCTCTGCGGGGTCTCCGCATGATCACTAGCTCGAGAAAGAGTAGCTACAATCGCTCCTAGAGCTGTTGGGATCAAGGGAGAAGAAGAACAAGGCTAGCTCTTGCTTCTCTCTATCTATGGTGTGTGTGTGTGTGCTATGCTTGGAAGCCACACATGCAGAGGTGCCAACTATGCTTGGGTGCCAACTGTGCTTGGGTGCGAACCCTTTGCATGGGTGCTCCGGGGGGTTTATATAGGCCTACCCCCCGGGGGTACAAGGGTAATCCGACTAGGAACTGGCCCCAGCCGTCAGTGTCTACGCCTGCCGGCTCCTCCGCCGGCTGGTGGGTCCCGCCGGCTGGTGGGTCCCGCCGGCTGCCGGCTACTCGGTCGGCAGGCCGGCCCCACTGCCTAGGGTCTTGTCGGCGGCTGCTTACTGTAGCCGCGCCTCTGATGATGAGGGCTTTGTCGAGGTAAGCGTGGCTACAGTGATCCGCGTCGGGGGCTATCACTGTAGCCTCGCCTCGTCTTGTCTCCTTAAATGGGCTCCTGCTTCGAGGAAGGGAGTCGCCGGCTTCTGGAGGCCGGCTAGGCTCCTGGCCGACTAGGAAAGGCCGGGCCGCCTTCGCACCTCCCTCTGGCTGAAGGGGCCCGCAGTCCTTGGGCCGTGCAGGAGTGGGTCGTGGATGACGTCGTAGTTGGCGTGGCTACAGTGCCCGGCCGCACGGGAGACATCCCTCCCGTACGGCCTCCTGTAACCATGCCTGCCTCGGGCTTCGGGGGTCGTGGGCCGCACTGTGGCCATGCCCCGTCAGGTCGTCGTTATGTAGGGGCGGTTGTGGTCTCGGCCGGCTTCTAGGAGTCGGCGTTCTTCTTGGCCGGCTTCTTGGAGTCGGTGAGGCTGGGTCGCCTTCCGGGAGTCGGCTTTAGTGGTAGCCGGCCCGGGAAGGCGGCCCAAATGCTTGGAGTGCTTGAAGGCCCAGAGGCCTGGTAAATTTTCTGAAGAGCCAGGGGTAGCCGGTTTGGCTACCCGTGGCCACTTACTCCGACAGCCGCCGCGGCGACCATGTTTTCCAGCGGGTTGGCATAATGACCCGGTGGTATTGGCACGTACTGAGGCGAGGCAGGGTTCACCCGGGGCGGTCCCATTACTTGGGGCTGAATTGGTGTCCCAGCCCCGGGTACTATGATCTCCGGCGGGTTACTAGACCCTGCACCTGGTGTGTTGAAGAGGTTTCGAGGATCGTAGACCGGAGGGAGCCGAGATTGGGCCTTTTGATGCCTCCTTCTCATGACCTCATTGGACGCGTTCTGATCCATCGTGAGCCAGAAGGACTACGCCTGAATCAACTGAGTCTGGGCGTCGAGAGCCGCCCTCTCCGCAGCCATCCTGATCCCTTCCGCCGCCAGATCCTCCTTGGCTTTCACTATATCTAACTTTAACTGCGCCACCTCCGCGTCATGCTGAGCTTGATCCGCCGGGTCAACCGTGGCGGTCAACAGGGCCGTCATCTTGTCCGTGAGATCCATCAGCACCTGAGCCGGCGAGGGCACCGGGTTTCCTGACCCAGCGGCAGGGTTTTGAACAGGCTGTGCACCGGCCATGAAGATTCCAACCCGGCTCGGCGGCTCAAAAAGGTCCGGAATACTGTCACCATCGGAACAACCCCTGAGCCTGCCATCTTGAAGTTGATACAACGAGTTTGACTCATCTGTGGACGACTCGCCGTCAGAGCCGGCGGCCGTCTCATCGCCAGATCCAGACCCTTCAGAGAGTCCTCCATGAACGCATCCCACAAAAGCGTGCTTCAAGGCAGGTAGAGCCCGGGCGGGTCGTGCACGCTGAGCCGTCTCGATGAGGTCAGTGCAGAGATCCGGCTCAGGGCCCGGCTCACGAATCTTGCCAATGAAGACGTGAATTCCGCCAAAGGGACCCGGTACTCGTACTCAATTGAGCCGGCGTCGGGGCCCCAGTTTGCATCGTCGATGTAGAGCTTGCCACGACGACTCTTGGTCATCCGGCCCACAGCGTATACCTTGAGCCCTTCGAAGCTGCCCTTCAAGAACTCAAATCCACCGTGCGCTGGCCCCATGGTGGGCGCCAACTGTCGTTGGAATTGTCACGGCAGATGTCCTCGCGCAAGGACTTAGTCGTGGAGCCATCGCAGCTAGGAAGCTTAAAGGGGTTAAACGGGACAAGGAACACGAGGGTTATACTGGTTCGGCCCCTTACGGTGAAGGTAAAAGCCTACGTCCAGTTGAGGTGGTATTGATTAAGGTTTCGATGACCAGGGAGCTTAATTGCTATGCCCGGCTCTCGACGAGATCTTCCCTGTCCTGAACCGCCGCCGAGTCGTCCCTTTATATAGAGAGGTTGACGCCCAGCGGCTCTCAAAGTTCCGGCCGGCTCATAACAGTGTCCGGCTCGAACTCTTATCTATTCTTGCCTTACACTACAAGTTTTACCCTAACGGCGGCTAATGCTACGGGCCTTAAGCCATCTCCGGGTCTTGGGCCCGTTATTGACCCGCCGTCTTCATCTTTGGTACTGGGCTTCACGTAGTAACCATCATGGGTAACCCGGCCCCTCCTGGGCGGGTGACTCCAACGGTTATATCCTCAACAACTTCTGTAACACCCCGGATGTAACTTGCCATATTTGTAACTCCGACTCTTGCCATTTTCGGCTATGTGCTATGATATTCCCTCCGTGGTCGGGTTTTGTTTTTCGTTTTGCATTTTGTTCATGTCATGCATTGCATATCATGTCATCATGTGCATTGCATTTGCATACGTGTTCGTCTCATGCATTCGAAAATTTTCCCCGTTGTCCGTTTTGCAATCCGGTGCTCCTATCTCCTCCGGTGCACCCCTCTTGTTTTCTTTTGTGAGCGGGTGTCAAACATTCTCGGAATGGACCGAGGCTTGTCAAGTGGCCTTGGTATACCACCGGGAGACCACCGGTCAAGTTTCGTTCCATTTGGAGGTCGTTTGGTACTCCAACGGTTAACCGGGCATCCGCAGAGGCCATTTGAGTGTGCAGCAAAAACCCCTCTCAAAACTAGCCCAAAAACCCACCAAACTCTCTTCCATGCTCTAGGTCGTTCGATCACGATCGTGTGGGCGAAAACCGCACCTCATTTGGACTCTCCTAGCTCCCTCTACCTATTTATATGTGACCCTCCCGAAAACGCACGCAGACGAAACCCTAGACCTGCTCCCTCTCCGCCGCCGGACACGTCCGGGCGGAGCCGGACGCGTCCACTCCCACCGCCGCCTTCGCCGTCGCCGCCGGCCCGCCCGAGCCCGCGGGGAGCCCTACCGCC
>NC_057808.1:173049352-173060825 GCF_018294505.1 Triticum aestivum | reverse complement strand
CTGTCATACGAATTTTTACGATAAGTGCCTATGTTCCATAGTGCATAACTCCTTGCATGTAGCTCCTTTTCGCGCATGTAATATGTCAAATTGTTCGTCTCGTGATGCTCTACATTTTGTTCAATTGCACCATGTTCATTAGAGGTAATTTTGATGCCCAAATCTCTATTGCAAGAGGGCTAGTTGCTGTTATCTGCTGGTTCTTAACAGAACTTGGAGATTTGTCATTTTTGTATCATTTAATCTGTGCATCTTATGGGCATGAGCTCTACATGTGTTTTGTTGTATGCCATGCCATCTTTACAGTGGTGTATGCCATGTGTTTTTCTGATCTCTGTGGTGACTAGCACAAGCATGCAAACTAGGCTCCGTAATGTTTCTGATTTCAGGGACAGTGATTTCTCCAAGTCTGTCTGCTGTTATTTTGTTGCCATGTGAACTTGATGCTACAGAGAGATCCATGCATATTTTGGAGATATTCACTAAGGATGTTCTGTAGATATTATTGTAATTGATCCATTCCTGCCCTTGTTTGCAATTATGGAGTACCATAGCATGACTCAATCTTGCTCTACTTTTGCTATAAAATATTTCTGGCAGATTCTTAACATGATATTCATTTTTGCCAAGCTTATTGTAGTTGATCCATACATGCTATGCATTTGTTCTTGCCATTGATAGCTTCATAAACATGCCTTATTGCTGTAGGTATGCTTGTTTTGTCATGAATTGCTTTGTGGTGAGTGCATTAAGCTCACCAACATGCCTTCATATTATTATTTCTGACATGCTCTGTTTACATGCTTTCCATCATATCTTCTCATCCCTTTTGGCTTATGGTCAGTAAGGGCCTTTTGTCATGTGTTTTTAGTAGAATACTGCCATGCCTTGTTTTGCTATGTTAAGTTCATGTAGCATGTTGATTTAGTGCTCTGAACATTGCTACCTGATGTTGTTTCCTGCCATGTCCATCATTTTCACCAAGTCTGTGATCCTGTTATCTTTTGCACTTTTGCCATGCTTGTTTGAGCTTGTTATGTTGTGAACTAGCCGTAGCTCATTGTTCATCTTTTGTCAAGCATCTCCTGTAGATTACTGCCATATATTTTGTTGCTATGTTGGAGTGCTGTATCATTGTTGCTTGTTGCATTTTAAGTGCTATCATGCTGTTAATCGCAGATTCGTGTCATTCTTGTTTTGCTTGCCATTTGCAAACCGTGCATCCGTTTCCGGTGATCTTTATATCGATTTCGACCGAAATCATCTCATCTTTCCAGTGGCATGCTTGGTTTGCCAAGTTACTGCCTTGTTCATCATTTCCCTTCCGGAGCACGCATATGCATCGCATATCACATCTCGCATATCATACATGTTTTGCACCATGTTGCTTGTGCATTTCTCGTGATTGATTGTGGTTCCGTTTATTTGTGTTCTTGTCTCGGGTAGAGCCGGGAGACGAGTTCGTGAACGAGGAACCTGTTGAGTACGCTTACGAGGATCAAGCTTTCGACAACTCTGAGAACCTTGCAGGCAAGATGACCACCCCTCGAAATCACTTCTATCTTTGCTTTGCTAGTTGTTCGCTCTATTGCCATGCTGCGCTACCTATCACTTGCTATATCATGCCTCCCATTTTTCCATGTCAGCCCCTAACCATCCTTTCCTAGCAAACCGTTGTTTGGCTAAGTTACCGCTTTTGCTCAGCCCTTCTTATAGCGTTGCTAGTTGCAGGTGAAGTTGAAGTTGACTCCATGTTGGAACATGGATATGTTGGGATATCACAATATCTTTTATTTAATTAATGCATCTATATATATTTGGTAAAGGGTGGAAGGCTCGGCCTTATGCCTGGTGTTTTGTTCCACTCTTGCCGCCCTAGTTTCTGTTATACCGGTATTATATTCCTTGAGTTTGCGCTCCTTACGCGGTTGGGTGATTATGGGACCCCCTTGACAGTTCGCCTTGAATAAAACTCCTCCAGCAAGGCCCAACCTTGGTTTTACTATTTGCCACCTAAGCCTTTTCCCTCCGGTTTTCGCGAGCCCGAGGGTCATCTTTATTTTAACCCCCCCGGGCCAGTGCTCCTTCGAGTGTTGGTCTGAACTGAGTAGACTGCGGGGCCCCCTCTTGGAAACTCGAGGTCTGGTTTTACTCGTAGGATGTCTCATCCGGTGTGCCCTGAGAACGAGATATGTGCAGCTCCTATCAGGATTTGTCGGCGCATCAGGCGGCTTTGCCGGTCTTGTTTTACCATTGTCGAAATGTCTTGTAAACCGGGATTCCGAGACTGATCCGGTCTTTCCGGGAGAAGGTTTATCCTTCGTTGACCGTGAGAGCTTATGATGGGCTAAGTTGGGACACCCCTGCAGGGTATTATCTTGCGAAAGCCGTGCCCGCGGTTATGAGGCAGATGGGAATTTGTTAATGTCCGGTTGTAGAGAACTTGTCACTTGACCCAATTAAAATACATCAACTGTGTGTGTAGCCGTGATGGTCTCTTCTCGGCGGAGTCCGGGAAGTGAACACGGTCTGAGTTATGAATGACGTAAGTAGGGGTTCAGGATCACTTCTTGGTCATTGCTAGATGACGACCGTTCCGTTGCTTCTCTTCTTGCTCTCTTTTGCATATGTTAGCCACCATATATGCTTTTTGCCACTACAGCTCCACCTCATTACCCCTTCCTTTCCTATAAGCTTAAATAGTGTTGATCTCGCGGGTGTGAGATTGCTGAGTCCTGCTTGATCGAATTGTTGGCGTTGTTGAGTCTAGAGCAAAAATGTTTTGAGTCTTAGGATTATATATATCGGAGAGTAGGATTCTTTTTACTCCTCAGTCCCTTCGTTGCTCTGGTGAGGTCTCCTGACGTAGAAGTTTTGACTCTTCTCTACTCAAATTTCACTAAAAAAAATTTAGGATCACGCGGGTATCTTGGAATCGTTCCGATGGTTTTGTGACGAGAACATTGTTCTTGGTGCCTCCTGACATTTAGGGGTTGTGGCAGTGTCCCGGGGAGTTGAGCTACGAGGTGTTGTCGTCACAATTTTTTCGTTGCAGTTCTGGAATACCTGAGTTTCGCCGACATCGAAATCTCTTTTATGCAGTTGTTGGTGACATCACCTCGACGCCACCCATACTGGGGCGGGAGTTCGGGAGTATTGCCATAACTCGTATAACGGATGTTTTTCGAAGGTTGAGGTAAACGATTTCCGAAGGTTTCTTGGTTATGTGTTGACGGATGGATACAGCTGGATCTAGGGATTATTAGTTTGGGTGATATATTTTGTGTCCCCTGTATCCCCCACACCAGATTGCATAACCAGAAAGTTTCGGGAGTTTATAAGTGGGAATTCAAGTAGATATGAGATTGGGGTTCGACGTCTAGTGGTCCGCCTGTACACGGTTGGTTTTACAGTGGTCTCGTAGTGTCTTAAAGAGTCCTTGGCTATGCCGACTCGGGGACGCTTCGTATGTCATGTGCACAGCCTTGTACATGATGGTGCTGTACGATTGAGCCCGTGTGGGCCCCACCACGAAAACTTCGGACGAAATCTCTATCATATGTTTGTTCCGGCTTATTCTGCAAGCAAATACTTTGTTTTGTTTTGAATTGTGGTATTCGAGTTGCTTCGAAGACATATGTTGATTCCATATGTTCTTCTAAGTGGCTTCTCAACTTATGGAAGTGTGATGATTT
Organism: Triticum aestivum; assembly: GCF_018294505.1. NCBI lineage: Eukaryota > Viridiplantae > Streptophyta > Magnoliopsida > Poales > Poaceae > Triticum > Triticum aestivum. The sequence goes on along the minus strand of NC_057808.1, from coordinate 173,057,130 downwards.
ACTATGGAATTCATTCGTTCATCCTCGTTCGAATGTTTATTGTGAAGACTATATGTTGCAATTTCTATCCGTTGATTCTACTTATCTATTTGTCTATCAAGATGCTAATGGATGTCACACTCTTCAGGATGGCTCCGCCAACCGTCAGAATCCGGATCGCAATGAAGGGAGTCAAGCAAACCCTCCGCCACCACCTCCACCTCCGGAGGCATGGCAAGCTATCATGGCAGCCACCAACGCCAATGCTCAGATGATTCTGCAACTCTTGCAAGAACGCACCCAAGGGCAAGGCAATCAAGGCAATCAAGGTCAAGGCAACAATCAGCCTCACTTTGCTACACTCAACCAGTTTCTCGCAAATCAGCCAAGTCTTTCAGCTACTGTGCCGAGGCCACGGATGCCGATGATTGGCTCGTGGACATCAACAAGCATTTTGAATGTAGCAATGTCAGGCCTGATGTCGTGGAATTGTCACGGCAGATGTCCTTGGGCTAGGACTTAGTCGTGGAGCCATCGCAACTAGGAAGCTTGAAGGGGTTATGCGGGACAAGGAACACGAGGGTTTATACTGGTTCGGCCCCTTACGGTGAAGGTAAAAGCCTACGTCCAGTTCGAGGTGTTATTGATTAGGGTTACGATCGCCAGGGAACTAAACACTTATCCCGGCTCTCGGAGAGATTGTTGTCGTCCCCAAACCGCTGCCGGGTCGTCCCTTTATATAGGGAGGCTGACGCCCAGCAGCCCTTAGAGTCCCGAGCCGGCTCATAAGAGTGTCCGGCTCGGGCTCTAAAACAATACTTGCCTTACACTACAAGTCTACTATAACAATGATTGTAACTACGGGCTTTAAGCCATATCCGGGTCTCAGCCCATCTCTGGCCCATTATCCTGAAACTTAGCTCCGGGCTTCTGTTAATGATCCTTGGAGTAACCCGGCCCTCCTGGCGGGTGACCCCCAGGTCTATATCCTCAACATTAGGCCCCAGATTGACTTGAGCCGGCTCGTGTCAATCTTCAGCTCCGCAGTCAGAAAAAATCTCCGGCTTATCATTCATGTGAAGGTCATAACCCGGAGTGACGTCATCCTCTGGACTCCGGGTAATCCGCCGTGACGTCATCCTCCACTAAATCCGTTTTTTACTCCGCCAGATCCGCAACGGATCTTTGCTTTTACTGACCTTCCGAGAATCGAGGCGCCGTGAGGGGGGAGATAACCACGCCGTGGCCTCCTCAAATCCCGCGCCCGCTTATGACTCGGCCTTATAAATAGGCCGGCCCGGCACTCTCTTCTTCACATTCTCCTTCTTCTTCCTCGCACTGCCGTTCCTCTGCCCGAGCTTCTGCCGCCGCCGCCGTCGCATCCCTGGTCTTCCTCAACCCGGCCGCTGCATCAACCTGACTCGGACCAGATAACGTCGGCGACCTCCGCTCTTCTCCAGCTCCGGTGAGTCCCCTCTGCCTTACTAGCATAGATCTAGGACAGAGTTCATCTGTGTTCTTCATGTTCATCACTGTTACCGCAAGTTTCGGTAACCCCTGTAGCCACTGCCCCCGTTGATCCTTAGGCTTGTGTAGAACCACCGCGGTAGATATCTGAGGTTCATTTCTTCTGCAAGAACACCTCTTTTTACTGCATAAGGACTGGGTTCCATCTCAAGAACCTCCCCTGCTTCTGTTTTTTAGGTCTAGAAAACTTTCTCTGCTCCGACTACTTTGATCCAAAAAAGTTACTGTAATATGTGAAATCTGTTTACCACACTTAGTAAAAACTGCAGTCCTTGAATCTTGGCGGCTTATATTTCCGACTTAGAGAAAACACGCGCCGTAGAACTTTCCGGTTTAAAGAGAATCATGCTCTGTAGTATCTTCCGACTTAACCGCAGTAAGCCGTAGACGACCAACTTATCCTGAAAGCCCCGACGGCTTAGATAACCCACCGTATCAAGACATACCATTAGTCCCCTTCATAAGCCATCATTGTAACTTGAATGATATACTCCGGCTTATAATTAACCCGGACACTTTTCTCTTCCTCGTAGACCACCAACCGTCACCATGCCTCCCAAGGCTCCCATCACTTGCAACTGGATGAAATCCAGCGTCACCGAAGAGACCCTGGCCAACTTCGTTAAATCCGGATATCTGCCTAAGAAGGAAGTGATGTCCTACCGTGCCCCTGACCCGTCCGAAGAAAGGCCACAGCCGAGAGACGGGGAGGTAGTGATCTTTGCCGACCATATGAGCCGGGGCTTCGCACCGCCCGGCTCAAAATTCTTCCGGGACGTGCTCAACTTCTTTGATCTTCGGCCTCAGGATATAGGACCCAATTCCATATCCAACATCTGCAACTTCCAAGTTTTTTGTGAAGTATATCTTGGAGAAGAGCCGAGTCTGCTGCTCTTCAGAGAGCTGTTTTATTTGAACCGCCAAACCGAGTGCGCAAACGGTCCAAGTCTAGAGTTAGGCGGCATCTCCATCCAACGGCGCAGGGATTGTCTGTTCCCTTATGCAGAACCGCCAAGTCACCCCAAGGACTGGAACATGACTTGGTTCTACTGCCAAGACACGTCCCCGGCTGATGAGAGCCCGCTGCCCGGCTTTCGCCCAACGCGCCTGGAGCCAACTCATCCATTATCCGACAAACTGACTGCCGCAGAACGCCAGCCTCTGCTTCCAACGATCAACAAGATCAAAGCCCTGCTAGGCAATGGTCTGAACGGAATTGACCTGGTCCGGGTCTGGATCTCATGGCGGGTGATCCCATTGAGCCGCCACCCCGGCTTAATGTGTGAGTACACCGGGCGAAAGGATGACCCGCAGAGGCACAGTCGCAATGATCTTCCAGAAGACGTTGCTGAAGAAGAGACCAAGGCTCTTTTAAACGAGAGCCTGGCAGACTGTGGAAGAATCGGGCTAGCCCCGTTCTGCAAGACCAATCCAGCCCCAGCGGTAAGCCGCTGACTTTAACCTTTCCATTTTGTTTTACCTGTCATCTTACTAAGAGCTCATTACTGTATTTCTCAGGCTGATGATAAATTCTGGCGGGTCAAGTATGACCACGAGGCGGCCAAGAAGGCCAGGAAGGCGAAGAAAGCCGCCAAGAGAGCCGCCCCTCGCAAAAAGGGAAACAGACCCACTGCTTCGGAGCTGCTGCAATTAAGCGATAGCTCCGAATCAGAGGTAACCCTTAAATCTTTTAAATTCTTGCAGTATATGTTGTCTGATGCTGTCCGCCTTATCAACACTTGCTTATTGACAGGATGACACCGGCGCCAGTAACCCGGTGGTCGAAGAGGTAACATCACTTTCCTCCGGCTCGGAGCCTTTACCACAGCTGAAAGTCCGAAGGGTAACCCGGAAAGTAAGCTTTTCCCATCGATTAGCTCACCGAGACCCTCAATTTCTTTTGAAGCAGCAGGTTCACGAGAGCCGGCGCCACACCCGGGCCCGCAAGGACACCGACCTCTCCACTGGGTTACCCGACGCAACGAGGAAACGCCGCACTGAGGTTTTTTCTCACCTGTACCCTTTTCATCCGTTGGCGGGTGTCATCCGTCAGCCACTCAACTCTTCTGACTCCAATTACCAGGAGACCTCCCCCTCCTCGGGTGACTCCATGCAGTCAAGTCTGCCGGCCTTCAAGACTGCCCCCGGGTAATAACAATCTCCTTACATTATCTGTCTGTACTTACCCTTTGTATGCCTAACACTTCTGCCTTTTCAGTGCCCAGGCAAAGCTCACCAAAAGAGTAAAGAAGACCAGGTCAGCCGGAGTGCCCGACTTGCCTGAGCCGGAGACGACGGCTCAAGAGCCGCCAGTCGCCTCCACCCCTGAAGCCACCATTCCCATGGATACGGCGCCTGAAGCCCCACCAGCTAATGACCCGGACGTGGTAATTACCCGGACGGAGTTTGTTGAGCCGGGAAGGCCGACCGCGCTGGCCAAATGCTCCGCAAGGGGGGAGTTGCTACAACCCCACCGGGTGAATCTGGATCTCTCCAGCTACACCGACTTAAGTATTGGAGAACTCGTCTCAGGCTGTATCAGCCAGGTTCACAAGAGCCGGGACGCCGAGATCGCCATGGTCAACCAGATCCAACACAAATCTGAGGTAACCTTCTGCTGTTCTCTTACTTTCCGCATAGTGATCCTTGCCATTCTAGCCCCCAAGTCTAGGACTTATACTTGAATATGTTGTAGACTTTAGATTCCGGCTTACTGAACTGAGCCGGCCGTACATAGATAGATACGTTCAATATGCATTAGCCCCCAAGTGCCAAGTGTCTTTGCTTGGAAAGCGCTTGGGACTTTATAGGATGACTGTTAATAACCCGGAAATATATGCAGGCTGTTGGCAAGAAATTAGAGTCAGACCTGGCGGATCTCAAGAGCCGGCTGAAGGCACAAGAGATGGAGACCCGGAAGGCAAATGCCAAGTTTGTCTCCAGCATCGCCGCTCAGGAAAAGTTGAAGACTGAATTCGACGCTGAGCGGAAGGCCTGGGCTGAGGAGAAAACTGCACTGGTGACCCGGGCAGAACAGGCGGAGAAGGCCCTTACTGAGAAGACCGCTGAGCTCTCCGGTCTAAAGCACCAAGTGTCCCAAATGGTAGCTGCCATCTTCGGTAAGTCGCCTCACCGGCTTTCATTCACATTGGAATGTTTACATCTCTTAACTCATCCTTACCACCGGGTCATCTGATGTTGTTAAACAGGTTCCAGAAGCGCCAACTTGAACCAGAGCGTGGTCACCAAGTTAAAGGCCGTGTACACCCTGGTGGAACAGCTCTACACCGGGTCACAGCGGGCTTTAGCTGTGGTGGCCCTGTCGAATGAAGTGCCGACTCATCTGGCCGAAGTCCTGCGCCGGCTCGCAGTTCTGCCGCAGCGGATCCAGGAGCTACGACGAGCATCCGCGAGATCCGGAGCAATCGCCGCACTGAGCCGGGCCAAAGCCTTCTTGCCGGAGCTAGACCCGGCAGACATCGCCCTGGGTTATCCCAGCCTGAAAGAAGACGGCTCAGCGTTCGACCAGAAGGACTTCGCGGCTTGTGTGAAAGTTGTGCGCCCGGTGGCCACCATCATCGGGAACGACACCGATTTAACCAAGTATCAGCCGGGATACAACGCGGAGAATCAGAGGATTCCAACCCCTCGCTATGAAGCCATCAATCTGATTCCTCCGGCTCGCCAGCACACCTTTGCCCCGGAGATTAACCCGGACGGGTTAATTGACGAAGAAGCTCAGTTCGAAGCTCTCAGCGGCATCAACTGGAAGTCGTCGACCTTCGAAGCCTTGGGATCAGCCGAAGCAGAAGATGAGCCGGGGACTTCAACTCAGCAGGCGTCATAAACCGGCTAGCGGCTCACCAAACAACGCCCATCCTTGAAACTTTGAAAGATTTTTGTAATAGAGTAGGTGCAACAATTTATCTCTGCCGTGCCATCGTGCACGTAATGAATGCTGAAATCCTTTGAAGTCATTCTTTTGATGCTCCTCCGGGTCGGAATTATCCCTTTGTCCTTCTCAACCTTAAAAAGTGCCTTTAAATATCTGCATAGAAAGGCAAATTACAAGTCGCAAAGCAGCTTACCGCCCTGAGAATCAGGTGTTTGAGATGGATAACCCGGGATACGAACCAAAAAAGATCGGTCCTTAACTATACTCGAACATAGCTGTGATGACACACTTAACAGCCTGTAAGCATACTTCCGGGTTAAATAGCCCGGGTAGCACGGTTGGTACCTTAACTCGAATTTATTTGTCTTGATGACATCCATGATGCTCAACTAACAAGATAAACCAAAATTAAGCCGGCAAGTGAAACCCGGCAGTACATACTTTGACATGATCAAAGCAAGTTTGTGGTAAAATATAAAAACTTAAGGGCTTCCGGTTCGAATACGACCAGAAACTCGGTCCAAAGGGGTTAAGCTAAGATTCGGATACGATCATATAGCCCCCAGTGGGTTTGGCGATGCCAATCAAGAGGGTATCGACAGCTATGTTCTCTTTGGTTCGAATATGACCCATGTTTGAACAGGAAGCCCCCAAGTGATTCTGAAAATTTGTTTAACGACGCTGATTCGAATACGATCCACGTCGGTTCTCAGAGGGGTTACACTATGATTCAAATATGACCAGAGGCAACTTCCCAATGAGCTCGGCACTTTGCCAATCAAATGGGTATCGACAGCTATGTTCTCTTTGGTTCGAATACGACCCATGTGTGAACAGGAAGCCCCCAAGCGACTTTACTGCTTACAGCTAGATTCGAAGATGATCATAAGCCGGATCTTCTGTAAGTCAGCATGTAACAACACACATTTTTGGAAGAGAGCAAAGGACAGAGGTCCTGCTTTATTGCTTTATCATAATATATACATGGCTGAGATAAATATGTACATCACAAGAGTCGGAAGCTCAAGTGTAGTAAGGCCGAAGCTGAGCTATGTTCCACGGCCGACGGGTCTCCTCCTCAGATTTACGTGAGTCCTTATGCTCCCGGATATCAATGAGGTAATATGACCCGTTGTGCAAGTTCTTACTGACCACAAAAGGCCCTTCCCAAGGTGGGGATAACTTGTGTGCATCTGTTTGATCCTGGATGAGCCGGAGCACCAGGTCGCCCTCCTGGAAGACCCGGGATTTGACCTGGCGGCTATGATAACGGCGCAGGTCTTGTTGGTAAATCGCTGAACGGGCGGCTGCCACATCACGCTGTTCGTCCAGCAAGTCCAGAGCATCTCGGCGCGCCTGTTCATTTTCCGTCTCAACATAAGCCGCCACACGAGGTGAATCATGACGGATGTCGCTGGGGAGAACTGCTTCTGCTCCATAAACCATGAAGAAAGGCGTGAAGCCTGTAGACCTGTTAGGAGTAGTGTTGATGCTCCATAAAACGGAGGGCAACTCCTCCACCCAACAACCTGGCGTCCGTTGCAAAGGGACCAAGAGCCGGGGTTTAATGCCCTTCAGAATCTCCTGGTTAGCTCTCTCAGCTTGACCATTGGATTGGGGGTGTGCCACTGAAGAGACATCAAGCCGGATATGCTCTCTTTGACAAAACTCCTCCATAGTGCCTTTGGACAGATTAGTGCCGTTGTCTGTTATGATGCTGTGTGGAAAGCCGAAGCGGAAGATCACCTTTTTCATAAATTGAACCGCCGTGGCTGCATCGCACTTGCTAACTGGCTCAGCTTCCACCCACTTCGTGAATTTGTCCACTGCCACCAAGAGGTGGGTCTTCTTATCCTTGGACCGTTTAAAAGGCCCGTGTTGGAAATATGCCCTAGAGGCAATAATAAATGGTTATTATTATATTTCTGTGTTCATGATAATAGTCTATTATTCATGCTATAATTGTATTGTCCGGAAATCGTAATACATGTGTGAATACATAGACCACAACCTGTCCCTAGTAAGCCTCTAGTTGACTAGCTCGTTGATCAACAGATAGTCATGGTTTCCTGACTATGGACATAGGATGTCATTGATAACGGGATCACATCATTAGGAGAATGATGTGATGGACAAGACCCAACTTAAGCATAGCATAAAAGATCGTGTAGTTTCGTTTGCTAGAGCTTTTCCAATGTCAAGTATCTTTTCCTTAGACCATGAGATCGTGCAACTCCCGGATACCGTAGGAGTGCTTTGGGTGTGCCAAACGTCACAACGTAACTGGGTGACTATAAAGGTGCATTACGGGTATCTCCGAAAGTGTCTGTTGGGTTGGCACGGATCGAGACTGGGATTTGTCACTCCGTGTAAACGG
>NC_057808.1:173048283-173049342 GCF_018294505.1 Triticum aestivum | reverse complement strand
AGGTGCAACAATTTATCTCTGCCGTGCCATCGTGCACGTAATGAATGCTGAAATCCTTTGAAGTCATTCTTTTGATGCTCCTCCGGGTCGGAATTATCCCTTTGTCCTTCTCAACCTTAAAAAGTGCCTTTAAATATCTGCATAGAAAGGCAAATTACAAGTCGCAAAGCGGCTTACCGCCCTGAGAATCAGGTGTTTGAGATGGATAACCCGGGATACGAACCAAAAAAGATCGGTCCTTAACTATACTCGAACATAGCTGTGATGACACACTTAACAGCCTGTAAGCATACTTCCGGGTTAAATAGCCCGGGTAGCACGGTTGGTACCTTAACTCGAATTTATTTGTCTTGATGACATCCATGATGCTCAACTAACAAGATAAACCAAAATTAAGCCGGCAAGTGAAACCCGGCAGTACATACTTTGACATGATCAAAGCAAGTTTGTGGTAAAATATAAAAACTTAAGGGCTTCCGGTTCGAATACGGCCAGAAACTCGGTCCAAAGGGGTTAAGCTAAGATTCGGATACGATCATATAGCCCCCAGTGGGTTTGGCGATGCCAATCAAGAGGGTATCGACAGCTATGTTCTCTTTGGTTCGAATACGACCCACGTTTGAACAGGAAGCCCCCAAGTGATTCTGAAAATTTGTTTAACGACGCTGATTCGAATACGATCCACGTCGGTTCTCAGAGGGGTTACACTATGATTCAAATATGACCAGAGGCAACTTCCCAATGAGCTCGGCACTTTGCCAATCAAATGGGTATCGACAGCTATGTTCTCTTTGGTTCGAATACGACCCATGTGTGAACAGGAAGCCCCCAAGCGACTTTACTGCTTACAGCTAGATTCGAAGATGATCATAAGCCGGATCTTCTGTAAGTCAGCATGTAACAACACACATTTTTGGAAGAGAGCAAAGGACAGAGGTCCTGCTTTATTGCTTTATCATAATATATACATGGCTGAGATAAATATGTACATCACAAGAGTCGGAAGCTCAAGTGTAGTAAGGCCGAAGCTGAGCTATGTTCCACGGCCGACGGGTCTCC
>NC_057808.1:173030761-173042677 GCF_018294505.1 Triticum aestivum | reverse complement strand
GATGATATCATCGTGGAACATGTGGGAGCCAACATGGGTATCCAGATCCCGCTGTTGGTTATTGACCGGAGAGGCGTCTCGGTCATGTCTGCATGTCTCCCGAACCCGTAGGGTCTACACACTTAAGGTCCGGTGACGCTAGGGTTGTAGAGATATATGTATGCGGAAACCCAAAAGTTGTTCGGAGTCCCGGATGAGATCCCGGACGTCACGAGAGGTTCCGGAATGGTCCGGAGGTGAAGAATTATATATAGGAAGTCCAGTTTTGGCCACCGGGAAAGTTTCGGGGGTTATCGGTATTGTACCGGGACCACCGGAAGGGTCCCGGGGGTCCACCGGGTGGGGCCACCTGTCCCGGAGGGCCCCGTGGGCTGAAAGTGGAGGGGAACCAGCCCCTAATGGGCTGGGGCGCCACTTTGGGCCTCCCCCACATGCGCCTAGGGTTGGGAACCCTAGGGGGGGAGTTTCCCCTTGCCTTGGGGGGCAAGGCAACCCCTTCCCCCCTTGGCCGCCGCCCCCCCCAACCCTAGATGGGTTTTGGCCGGCTCCCCCCCTCCCAAGGGGTCCTATAAATAGTGGGGGGGAGGGAGGGCAGCAAACACTACAGCCTTTGGCGCCTCCCTCCTCCCCTGCAACACCTCTCTCTCGCGCGCAGAAGCTCGGCGAAGCCTTGCCGGAGAGCCGCTACATCCACCACCACGCCGTCGTGCTGTTGGATCTCCATCAACCTCTCCTTCCCCCTTGCTGGATCAAGAAAGGAGGAGACGTCGCTGCACCGTACGTGTGTTGAACGCGGAGGTGCCGTCCGTTCGGCACTCGGTCATCGGTGATTTGGATCACGGCGAGTACGACTCCGTCATCCACGTTCATTGGAACGCTTCCGCTCGCGATCTACAAGGGTATGTAGATCCACTCCTTTCCCCTCGTTGCTAGTAGACTCCATAGATGCATCTTGGTGAGCGTAGGAAAATTTTAAATTATGCTACGATTCCCAACAGCCCGACCATATCAAGCCCCCAGACCGCAAAGGGCCAAGTGATCGGGATCATCCTCAATTCCTGAGCCGGCACATGAGCCCGTCGGGAGAACCTTTGGCAGCCATCACATTTACTGACCAAGTCCTCTGCATCAGCGTGAGCCGTCAGCCAATAAAAACCATGACGGAAAGCCTTGGCCACAAGAGATTTTGAACCGGCATGATGGCCACAATCCCCTTCATGGATCTCGCGCAAGATCTCTTGACCTTCCTCAGGGGAGATACAACGCTGGAATGCCCCTGAAACACTGCGATGATGCAACTCGCCATCGATAACAATCATTGACTTAGCCCGCCGGGTTATTTGCCTGGCCAGAATTTCATCCTCAGGCAACTCTCCCCGGGTTATATAAGCCAGATATGGCATTGTCCAGTCTGGTGTGATATGAAGAGCCGCCACCAGTCGTGCCTCCGGGTCAGGGATAGCCAAGTCCTCCTCTGTAGGCAACTTAACCGAAGGGTTATATAGGACATCCAGGAAAGTGTTAGGCGGCACCGGCTTTCGCTGAGAGCCGAGCCGGCTTAAAGCATCAGCCGCCTCATTCTTCCTGCGGTCAATGTGCTCCACTTGATATCCCTGAAAGTGCCCGGCAATGGCATCAACCTTGCGGCGATAAGCCGCCATTAGAGGATCCTTAGAATCCCAGGTGCCTGATACTTGTTGAGCCACCAAGTCTGAGTCACCAAAACACCTCAGCCGGCTTAAGCTCATCTCCTTAGCCACCCGAAGACCTTGGAGCAAAGCCTCGTACTCAGCCGCATTATTAGTGCAAGGAAACATCAACCGTAGCACATAATGGAACTTGTCACCTTTAGGGGAAGCCAAGACCACACCAGCCCCCGAGCCCTCCAGCTGCCTGGACCCATCAAAGTGAATAGTCCAATAAGTGTTATCCGGCTTTTGCTCGGGTACTTGTGACTCTGTCCAATCATTGATGAAATCTATCAAGGCCTGAGACTTAACAGCAGTGCGTGGCACATATTTGAGGTCATGAGGTCCAAGTTCTATAGCCCACTTAGCAATTCTCCCTGTAGCCTCTCTGTTCTGGATAATATCACCGAGAGGGGCGGAACTGACCACAGTGATGGGATGACCTTGAAAGTAATGCTTAAGCTTCCGGCTCGATATAAATACCCCATATACGAGCTTCTGCCAATGCGGATACCGCTGCTTGGACTCAATGAGCACCTCACTGACATAATAAACCGGCCGCTGAACCGGATGCTCCTTACCTGCCTCCTTGCGCTCCACCACAATAGCCACGCTGACAGCTCGTGCGTTTGCCGCTACATACAGTAGCAAGGGCTCCTTATCAACCGGAGCAGCAAGGACGGGGGGCTCTGCCAGTTGCTTTTTCAAATCCTCGAAGGCGGTATTAGCTGCATCATTCCAGACAAAGTTATCAGTTTTCTTCATCAATTGATATAAGGGCATAGCCTTCTCACCCAAACGGCTTATAAACCGGCTTAACGCAGCGATGCGACCCGCCAAACGCTGAACGTCATTTATACATGCCGGCTGAGCTAGAGAAGTGATAGCTTTGATCTTCTCTGGGTTAGCCTCAATGCCCCTGTCAGAAACCAAGAAGCCCAATAGTTTGCCTGCAGGAACACCAAAAACACATTTGGCCGGGTTAAGCATCATCTTATAGACCCGGAGATTGTCGAAGGTTTCCCTTAAGTCATCTATCAGGGTTTCCTCCTTGATGGATTTAACCACAATGTCGTCCACGTAAGCGTGAACATTGCGCCCGATCTGCTTATGAAGGCAATTCTGCACACAACGCTGGTAATTCGCCTGTGCACACTTGAGTCCAAAGGGCATAGACACATAGCAGAAGGCTCCAAAGGGAGTGATGAACGCCGTCTTCTCCTGGTCCTTAACTGCCATCTTAATCTGATGATACCCGGAATAAGCATCCAAGAAACTTAAGCGTGCACAACCTGCCGTGGCGTCAATGATTTGATCGATACGGGGGAGAGCAAAAGGATCAGCCGGACACGCCTTGTTCAAGTCCGTGTAGTCCACACACATCCGCCAGGTGCCGTTCTTTTTAAGTACGAGCACCGGGTTAGCCAACCACTCTGGGTGAAAAACCTCAACAATGAACCCGGCCGCCAAAAGCCGGGCCACTTCTTCACCAATAGCCTTCCGCCTCTCTTTGTTAAACCGTCGAAGGAACTGTCTGACCGGCTTAAATTTTGGATCCACATTGAGAGTGTGCTCAGCGAGTTCTCTAGGTACACCTGGCATGTTAGAAGGTTTCCATGCAAAGATGTCCCTATTCTCACGGATGAACTCGATGAGCGCGCCTTCCTATTTCGGGTCCAGATTTGCACTGATGCTGAACTGCTGAGACGAGTCACCTGGAACAAAATCAACAAGTTTAGTCTCATCGGCTGATTTAAACTTCATTGCTGGTTCATTCTCCGTGGTTGGCTTTTTCAGAGAGGTCATATCTATTGGGTCAACATTGTCTTTATAAAATTTCAACTCTTCTGTGGCACAAACAGACTCTGCATAAGCCGCGTCACCTTCCTCACACTCCAGAGCCACCTTCCGGCTGCCGTGAACTGTAATGGTCCCATTGTGACCCGGCATCTTGAGCTGTAAGTACACATAACACGGCCGTGCCATGAACTTGGCGTAAGCCGGCCGTCCGAATATAGCATGGTATGGACTTCTTATCTTGACCACCTCAAAGGTCAACTTCTCCACCCTGTAGTTGTTCTCATCACCAAAAGCCACTTCCAATTCGATCTTGCCGACTGGATAAGCCGACTTACCGGGTACCACACCATGGAAGATATTATTTGACTGGCTGAGGTTCTTATCAACTAGCCCCATACGACGGAAAGTCTCATAATAGAGGATGTTGATACTGCTGCCTCCATCCATGAGTACCTTTGTGAATTTATAGCCTCCCACCTGAGGAGCCACTACTAAGGCCAGGTGGCCCGGGTTATCCACCCGGGGAGGGTGATCCTCCCTACTCCACACTATGGGCTGCTCCAACCACCGTAAGTAGTGTGGAACCGCCGGCTCAACAGAATTAACAGCCCTCTTGTGAAGCTTCTCGTCTCGTTTGCACAAACTAGTGGTGAACACGTGATACTGTCCACCGCTAAGTTGCTTCGGGTTGGTCTGATAACCCCCCTATTGCTGTTGATGACCCTGACCAGACTGTTGATTGAAGCCCCCTTGACCGTTCTGAGGACCGAAATTTGACCCGCCACCCGGGCCATGAGAGCCGCCAGCGCCGGAGCCGCCTGCGCCTGGGCCGCCGCCCGGGCCATTGTAGTTTTTAAAGGCCTTCATGATAGCACAATCCTTCCACAGATGAGTCGCTGGCTTCTCTCTAGAGCCGTGTCTCGGACAAGGTTCATTCAACAGCTGCTCCAGAGAAGGTCCTGACCCGCCGCCTCGGGGAGGGGGCCTCCCCTTGCGTCGCTGGTTGTTGCCTTGGGTGTTGGCTACGAACTCCAGGCTGCCATCGGCCTTGCGCTTGCCTCCTCCTTGATTCCCCGGGTTAAACTGAGGGCTCTTTCCATTGCCGTTCTTCTTTCCCTTCCCTGTCCTTTCATCATCTGAAGGGGGATCCTTGGTACCATCGGAATCAGCGTATTTGACAAGAGCCGCCATTAGTGTACCCATATCCGTGCAGTCACGTTTAAGCCGCCCAAGCTTCATCTTTAGGGGCACAAAACGATAGTTCTGTTCTAACATCAAGACTGCAGAGCCGGCGTCCATCTTATCTGATGAATGTATGATCTCCTTGACCCGGCGAACCCAATGGGTCGTGGACTCGCCCTCCTGCTGCTTACAGTTAGTCAAATCCACAATTGACATAGACTGCCTACAGGTATCCTTGAAGTTTTGAATGAACCGGGCCTTCAGCTCGGTCCAAGACCCAATGGAGTTCGGTGGCAGCCCTTTTAACCACGTGCGGGCAGTTCCATCTAACATCATGGTGAAATATTTGGCCATGGCCGCCTCGCTGACCTCTAGCAGTTCCATGGCCATCTCATAACTCTCAATCCAGGCCGCAGGCTGTAAGTCAGCTGTATAGTTAGGCACCTTCCTAGGGCCCTTGAAATCCTTAGGTAAACGTTCATTACGGATGGCCGGCACCAAACAAGGGACACCCCCGGTCCTGGTAGAAATACCCACATCAACGGACGCCGTTGGATAAGCCGGGGGGGTCTGATAAGCCGTCAACTGCGGCACCTGCTCCGCCTCTTGCCGTGCTTGGTCTGCGGCGTAGAAGGTTCCAACATGAGCCGGGCCATGGCGTCGGACATTACTTGAGCCGGTCGCCGAGACCATGTGCCGGCTGTAGCTCGGGCTCTGGCCTGGGCGAGGAGTTGAGTGGATCCTGTCCCGGCTGTAGGAGTACGCCTCTTGCTGCGCTAGGGCCGTCTGCAGGAGTTCCCTGACCCGGCGGGTTTCCACGGCTGCCGGAGAATTGCCGTCAACGGGAAGAGCCGCCAGTCGTGCTGCCGCTGCTACCATGTTCTCCAGCGGGTTATCGTAATGACCCGGGGGTATTGGCACATACTGAGGCGGGGCAGGGGGCGCCTGGGGAGGCCCCATTACTAGTGGCTGAATAAGGGGTCCCGACCCGGGCGCAATGACACCTGGTGGGTTACTGGATCCCGCACCCGGTGTGTTGAATAGATTGCGCGGATCGTAAACCGGCGGGAGTCGAGACTGGGCCTTCTGATGCCTCCTTCTCATGACCTCGTTGGCCGCGTTCTGATCCATCGTGAGTTGGAAGGACTGCGCCTGAATCAACTGAGCCCGGGCGTCGAGAGCCGCCCGCTCCGCCGCCAGCCTGATCCCTTCTGCTGCAAGATCCTCTTTTGCTTTCATCAGATCCAATTTTAACTGTGCCACCTCCGCGTCATGCTGGGCTTGATCTGCCGGGTCAACCGTGGCAGTTAACAGGGCCGTCATCTTATCTGTGAGATCCATCAGCACCTGAGCCGGGGGAGGCTCCGGATTTTCTGATCCGGTAGCGGGGTTCTGAACAGGCTGCGCACCAGCCATAAAAACTCCGACCTGACTTGGCGGCTCAAAAAGGTCCGGAATACTGTTGCCATCGGAATAACTCATGAGCCTGCCATCTTGAAGTTGGTACAATGAGTTTGACTCATCAGCGGCCGACTCGCCGTCAGAGCCGGCGGCCGCCTCATCCCCAGACCCAGATGGATCGGGGGGCCTTCCATGGATGCATCCCACAAAAGCGCGTTTTAAGGCAGGCCGGGCCCGGGCGGATCGGGCGCGCTGAGCCGTTTCGATGAGATCGGCGCAGAGACCCGGCTCGGGGCCCGGCTCCCCAATCTTGCCAATGAAGACATGAATTCCGCCAAAGGGGACCCGGTACCCGTACTCCACTGAGCCGGCGTCGGGGCCCCAGTCCGCGTCGTCGATGTAGAGCCTGCCGCGACGACTCTTGGTCATCCGGCCCACAGCGTATCCCTTGAGCCCTTCGAAGCTGCCCTTCAAGAACTCAAATCCACCGTGCGCTCGCCCCACGGTGGGCGCCAACTGTCGTGGAATTGTCACGGCAGATGTCCTTGGGCTAGGACTTAGTCGTGGAGCCATCGCAACTGGGAAGCTTGAAGGGGTTATGCGGGACAAGGAACACGAGGGTTTATACTGGTTCGGCCCCTTACGGTGAAGGTAAAAGCCTACGTCCAGTTCGAGGTGTTATTGATTAGGGTTACGATCGCCAGGGAACTAAACACTTATCCCGGCTCTCGGAGAGATTGTTGTCGTCCCCAAACCGCTGCCGGGTCGTCCCTTTATATAGGGAGGCTGACGCCCAGCAGCCCTTAGAGTCCCGAGCCGGCTCATAAGAGTGTCCGGCTCGGGCTCTAAAACAATACTTGCCTTACACTACAAGTCTACTATAACAATGATTGTAACTACGGGCTTTAAGCCATATCCGGGTCTCAGCCCATCTCTGGCCCATTATCCTGAAACTTAGCTCCGGGCTTCTGTTAATGATCCTTGGAGTAACCCGGCCCTCCTGGCGGGTGACCCCAGGTCTATATCCTCAACACCTGAGGACTATGTCAAGTTCGCTTCTTTTCAGCTCAAGGACCAAGCTGTTGATTGGTATCAACAATACAAAGATTCCAGAGGAGGTCGTGTGATCACTTGGACTGACTTCTGTCGGGATTTCAAAGCGCACCACATTCCACAAAGTGTTGTTGAGAGCAAGCGTGAGGAGTTCCGCAATCTCAAGCAAGGCAACATGTCAGTGTATCAATTCAACATTCAGTTTTCAGAAACTTGCTCGCTTCTCTAAACAAGACGTTCTGATGAAAAGAGCATGATCTATCACTTCAGAGGTGGCCTTAAAGAGGATCTGCAGTTAGCTCTCGTTCTGGTTGAGCCTACTCAGTTTGATCAATTCTATAATATGGCACTGAAGCAAGAGGCTGCTCAGCTCAAGTGTGAGGCTTCTAAGAAGAGAGTCAGAGACGCAGTTCAGTCTTCTTCTTCTTCTTCACTTGTGACAGCTAAGCAACAGAAGTTCTGGTTGCCTCCTCCTCCTCCGTTTCGTCAGCCTTACCAGCAGAAGAACAAAGGTGGCCATGGTTCTTCCAACTCTTCCAACTCTGGCTATCAGAACAAGTCTCAGAATCAAGCTCCAAAGTCCAATGCTCCTTATCACCGTCCACTCTCAGAGGTGACTTGCAACAAGTGTCAGCAGAAAGGTCACTATGCTAACAAGTGCTTCAATCAAAGGCGTCTACCTCCTCCTCCTCCTCCTGTCAGATCTTCCAGCAATGCAGTGGTCAAGCATAATCCAAAGTCTGCAAAGGTGAACATGATGAATGCAGCTCAAGCGGAGGAATCTACTGATGTGATAATGGGTAATCTCTCAGTTAATGATATTCTTGCAAAAGTCTTATTTGATACTGGTGCATCGCATTCTTTCTTGTCATACCCATTTGCATCGAAGCACAATGTTGACACAGAGATTTTATCCAAAGTTATGCAAGTTGTTTCTCCGGGAAAGCTTTTGACTTCTAGTTTGGTTGCTCCTGATGTTTCCATCAAGATGGGCGACTATAAATTTCTGTCTTCTCCAGTTGTTCTTGGTGACTCGGATATTGATCTTATTCTCGGGATGGACTGGCTTTCAAAGCACAAGGCTCACCTTGATTGTGCTGCCAGGGAAATTCAATTGACACACTCTTCTGAGGATGTGATTATTTATGCCGCTCGTGATGAAACCATTCGGTTTTTTTCTCTCAATGAGAAGGGCGAATTGAATGCCATCTCTCAAATTCCAGTCGTTTGTGAGTATCAAGATGTCTTTCCAGAAGAGCTTTTGGGTATGCCTCCTCATCGGCCAGTTGAGTTCGTTATCGAACTAGAGCCAGGCACTGAACCCGTTTGCAAGCGTCCATACAAGCTTCGACCTAACGAGCTGAAGGAATTGAAGAAACAGCTCGATGAACAAGAGCGTCTGGGTTTGATTAGACCGAGTTCTTCTCCATGGGGTTGTGGTGTTCTTTTTGTAAAGAAGAAGGATGGCACGGACCGACTTTGTGTCAACTACCGTCCATTCAACAAGAAGACAATCAAGAACAAGTATCCACTTCCCAACATCAATGAGCTTTTTGAGCAACTCAAAGGTGCTAAAGTATTCTCCAAGCTTGACCTTCGTATGGGTTATCATCAGATTCGCATTCGTGAAGAAGATATTCCCAAGACAGCATTCAGAACAAGCTTTGGTTCTTATGAATATACTGTCGTGTCTTTCGGCCTTGTCAATGCTCCTCCAGTATTCTCTCGGATGATGAATTTCATCTTCAACCCCTATACCAATGAATTCGTCCTGGTGTATCTCGATGATATCTTGGTCTTCTCCAAGAATAAGAAGGACCATGCCAAACATTTGCGATTGGTGCTCGACAAGCTCAGAGAGTATCAATTCTATGCGAAGTTCTCAAAATGTGAGTTTTGGCTCGATGAAGTTCTTTTCCTTGGTCACATCATCTCTGCCAAGGGCATCGCTGTTAACCCCGAGAAGGTGTCCGCAATTGTGAATTGGGAACCTCCTCAGAATGTCAAGCAGCTCCGCAGTTTTCTTGGTCTTGCAAGCTATTGCCGAAGATTCGTTGAGAATTTCTCTAAGATTGCAAAGCCTCTTTCCAACCTCCTCTAGAAGCATGTGAAGTACGTCTGGTCTCCTGAGTGTGACGTTGCTTTCAACACTGCCAAAGAGAAACTAGTCACAGCTCCTGTCTTGACTCCTCCTGACGAATCCAAGCCATTTGAAGTTTTCTGTGATGCTTCTCTCCAAGGTCTCGGTGCTGTGTTAATGCAAGAAAATAAAGTTGTGGCCTATACCTCTCGTCAGTTGAAGCCCAATGAGAAGAACTACCCCACTCACGATCTTGAGTTGGCGGCAGTTGTCCATGCATTAATAACGTGGAGACATCTCTTGTTGGGAAGACAAGTGGACATTTTCACCGATCACAAGAGTCTCAAGTATATCTTCACTCAGCCCAACCTCAACCTCAGGCAGACTTGATGGGTCGAAATGATTCAAGAGTACAATCCGAGTATTGAATATACTCCAGGCAAAGCAAATGTCATTGCAGATGCTTTAAGCAGGAAGGCTTATTGCAACAGCATAATTCTCAAGCCTTTGCAACCGGATCTTTGTGAAGCTTTCCGCAAGCTGAATCCCCAAGTTGTTCCTCAAGGCTTTCTTGCCAACCTCATAGTCTCTCCTAATTTGGAAGATCAAATTCGTGAGGCACAACTCCTTGATGCCATGGTGAAGAAGGTGAAACATGGTATCGACAAGGGTCTTTCCAAATACAAGTGTGATCGCATTGATGACAGAGACACTTTATTCTTCGAGGACCGGATTGTGGTTCCTAAAGGTGATCTAAGGAAAGTCATTATGAAGGAGGCACACAATTCTCACCTTTCCATTCATCCTGGAAGTACGAAGATGTACCATGACCTCAAGCAGTCGTATTGGTGGACTCCTATGAAACGAGAAATCGCTCAATTCGTGAATGAATGTGATGTCTGTCGAAGAGTGAACGCAGAACACCAACGACCAGCTGGTCTCCTCCAACCTCTTGCTATCCCAGAATGGAAGTTTGATCATATCGAAATGGACTTCGTGACTGGATTTCCAAAGTCCAAGTGTGGAAATGATGCTATCTTCGTTGTCATTGACAAGCTCTCTAAAGTCGCTCATTTCCTTCCAATCAAAGAATCCATCACAGCAGCTCAGTTGGCAGAGCTATACACCTCCAGAATTGTCTCCTTGCACGGCATTCCACAATTGATTTCTTCCGATCGTGGAAGCATCTTCACCTCTAAGTTCTGGGACTCCTTCCAGAAGGCCATGGGCACAAACATTTGCTTCAGCACAGCTTTCCATCCTCAAACTAGTGGCCAAGTCGAGCGAGTAAATCAAATTCTTGAAGATATGCTCAGGGCTTGTGACATTTCTTTTGGCATGAAATGGGAAGATTGTCTTCCATATGCCGAATTTTCCTACAACAACAGCTTCCAAGCAAGTTCGGGCAAGGCCCCATTCGAGATTCTCTATGGCAGAAAGTGTCGTACTCCTCTCAACTGGTCAGAGACAGGTGAACGCCTACTTCTTGGCAATGAATTAATCACTGAAGCTGAAGAAATGTGTAAAGTCATCCGTGATAATCTCAAAGCCGCGCAATCGCGCCAGAAGAGTTACTATGATAGTAAGCACCGTGATGTGGCTTTCGAGATCGGAGACCATGTCTACCTCTGCGTCTCTCCAATGAAAGGCACTCATCGCTTCGGTATCAAAGGGAAGCTTGCCCCTAGATACGTGGGTCCTTTCAAGATCATTGGCAAAAGAGGCGACCTCACCTATCAACTTGAGCTTCCTTCCAACTTCGCGAACGTGCACGATGTGTTTCACGTGTCACAGCTCCACAAGTGCTTCAAGACGCCTGAACGCACTATCAACTTCGAAGAGATTGACCTCCAAGAAGATTTGTCTTATCATGAGCACCCCGTTGCTATTCTTGAAGAAACTGAGCGCAAGACTCGCAACAAGTCAATCAAATTCCTGAAAGTGAAGTGGTCGCACCATTCCGACCGGGAAGCCACCTGGGAACGTGAGGACCATCTCCGTTCCGAATATCCGGAGTTCTTTCAGTCCTAGATCTCGGGACGAGATCCTCTCGTAGTGGTGGAGTGTTGTAACACCCCGGATGTAACTTGCCATATTTGTAACTCCGACTCTTGCCATTTTCGGCTATGTGCTATGATATTCCCTCCGTGGTCGGGTTTTGTTTTTCGTTTTGCATTTTGTTCATGTCATGCATTGCATATCATGTCATCATGTGCATTGCATTTGCATACGTGTTCGTCTCATGCATTCGAACATTTTCCCCGTTGTCCGTTTTGCAATCCGGTGCTCCTATCTCCTCCGGTGCACCCCTCTTGTTTTCTTTTGTGAGCGGGTGTCAAACATTCTCGGAATGGACCGAGGCTTGTCAAGTGGCCTTGGTATACCACCGGGAGACCACCGGTCAAGTTTTGTTCCATTTGGAGGTCGTTTGGTACTCCAACGGTTAACCGGGCATCCGCAGAGGCCATTTGAGTGTGCAGCAAAAACCCCTCTCAAAACCAGCCCAAAAACCCACCAATCTCTCTTCCATGCTCTAGGTCGTTCGATCACGATCGTGTGGGCGAAAACCGCACCTCATTTGGACTCTCCTAGCTCCCTCTACCTATTTATATGTGACCCTCCCGAAAACGCACGCAGACGAAACTCTAGACCCGCTCCATCTCCGCCGCCGGACACGTCCGGACGAAGCCGGACGCGTCCACTCCCACCGCC